>NW_026067906.1:2979478-3030071 GCF_014885135.2 Alexandromys fortis
TATATATGTATTTTTTCAAAATGAGTTACTTCCATCTATTGAACATATGCAAGAGCCATTTTTAAATTATTTCAAAAAGTGTATTCCTAGGAATAACACCCATTGGATCAAAAGTTTTGCATAGAGCCAATCAACTTTATCAAGCTCTTTGTTGATTTAAAACTTAGATTACATGATATACTGTGTAAACTGGGTTTTCAGCTAAATTTATAGAGAAGACAGAGTGACAAGAGAACTTGTTCATAGCTAATTGCACACACATGAAAGGCACACATTTATTCCGAGAGAGAGAGAGAGAGAGAGAGAGAGAGAGAGAGAGAGAGAGAGAGAGAGAGAACAAAACACAGGTTCATTCAATGACATCTGACAATCTCTGTGGGATCAAATTACCTCTTCCTGAAACTCCCAAGGGAACTAAGCAAATATGGCTTGGTGAGATACCTCTGTGGGTAAATCGGAATGCTTTTAGGCTGGATGACCTTATTTGATCCCTTGGACCCACATGGTAAAAGGAGAGAACTCCTGAAAGTGGTCCTCTGGCTTCTATCACGGCTCCCCTCACCCCAAAATAAATAGATGATAGGCAGACAGACAGATAGATGATATAGATAGACGATAGATAGATAATTATAATAGATGATAGAGAGATAGATGGATATAGGTAGATGATAAATATATAGATATGATACAGATAATGATGTATATTCATATTCTCTCTCTCTCTTTCTCCCTCTCCCTCCCTCCCTCCCTCCCTCCCCCCTTCTTTCTCTCTGCATTCAGTTTAGTTTCCCCCACCTATCTCTGAGTTTGAGGCCAGCTGATCTATAGAATAAGTTTCAGGACAGCCAAGCTTAGATAGTGAAAAATAGAAAGCTGATAAAAACGTAGCTAAACAAGGTGGGGGGCATGTTCCAGCCACAGAAAGCAACAGAACTTGGCAGTTTGGGCTACGGGATTATGGGTTTAGAGCTAAGTACAAAAGTACCATTGAGGCCAGGCATGTGTCAGAGGTGTCCCTGAATGGAGAGCTACTAGAGAAGCCATTTTGGGAAGCTGTTAAGTCTGGATAGCCTTAAAGAACTCAAGATGTTAGAGATGCCAGAGTTGTGAGATACCTGGTGAGGAGAGCTGCTAACAGGGAGTGGAATCAGTCCAAAAGAAAAAAGTGTGTTGCAATCAACAAAGCTGAATGGGATTGGAGATCAGAAGTGTTTTGACATCAGACATGGAGAAGGAGAGTTTGGAGTTTGCCCAGCTGTTTTCAGTCTTGCTTTGGCCCAGCATTTCTTTGCTATGATCCCTTCCCCGCATTTTGGAATGGTAATGGACATTCAGTGCCATTATATGTTGGAAGTACACAATCTACCTTTTGATTTTGATTTTTACAGATGATTACAGTCAAGAGATTGCATGAATCTCAGAAGAGACCTTGAACTTTGGACTTTAAAACATTGTTGAGACTGTGATAGACTGTGGGGACCTATAAAGTTGGGCCAAATGCCTTTTAAAATTATGATATGGTTACAAGTTTATGAGGACCAAGGAGTGGAGTGTGGTAGTTTGGATGAAATTGGCCCCTGTAATTTTATAGGGAGTGGCGCTATTAGGAGGTGTGGCTTTGTTGGAGTGGGCGTGGCCTTATTGAAGGACTAGGCTTTGAGATTTCCTGTAATCAGGATACCACCCAGTGTCACAGTTAACTCCTGTGGTCTGCAAGATGTAGCACTCTCAGTCAGCTCCATCACCAAGTCTGTCTGCACGCCACCATGTTCCCTGTCATGATGGTAACAGACTAAACCTTTGAAACTGTAAGCAAGCCACTCTCATTAAATATTTTCTTTATATGAGCTACCTTGGTCTTGTTGTCTCTTCCCAGCAATAAAAACCCATGCTAAGACAACATGCTAACTTAAAAAGTTAATCAAATTTAAGATAGTCATTAAGACATCAGAATGGATCAATCTAGATCATAAGAGAAACATAATCACTTTTCAACCATTTTAAATCAGTAAGATGCAATATAACATTGGTAAAATTAATTAGGCACTCTAAAGAATGAAATATTGAGTCTCTTTAGATAATTATATTACAGATAGATTAATGAACTATACAATTTTATCGAATAAAGTCATTGAAAGACCTATAGAAAAATAATATTATAATATGAAGAAATGATAAGGGTTTCCTAGGCAAGACACAAATCCAGATGTCAAAAAAGAAAAAAAATTAAATAAAATTACCTATTTAATTAAGTGTAATTGTCTTTAAAACACTACAAATATAGATACAATAAGTAGCCATTGCAGAAATTACAATAGAGAATAATTAACATCTGGAACACACAAAGAAATTTCACAGACTAGTTAGTGATTTGAAAACAGTTTGTAGATAGTTTGGCTTTTCTGCCAAAACAAAAACAAATGACCAAAAAGTATAAAAAATTCTTATATTTATACATAATCAGATCTGTGCATATCAAATATCCATTTGATTGGAATCTATGTAAACATGAGTAAAATCCCACAAAGAACAGGAGCAGGCAATCTCTCTTCAGTGCTTGTTCTGGAACAAACTGTATAGTGATCAAGCCTCTTTGTTGGGCAATTAGAAAGACTATTCAAAGCCAGAAAAAACCCACGTCCCTAGCTCCAAGATTCTACTTTATAATTCTAGCCTTTAATACTTGTATTCGTATTATGTACCCAAATATTTCTCTAAAGACAGTATTGCTTGTTGAAACATTTTTGTGTGATTTAAAATATGTAAAAACCAGTTGTAGTAAGACGAATTGTTTCTGCAATAATTGGCAAAGGAATCCAAATAACAAGGAAACGACTATGTTAGGTGTTTATTGTCTTTCACATATACCCCAAAGGCTACATAGCATCTTTCTAACTTGGCACTTTGCCATATGTTGCTTTCATCTGTCGTACAAATGATCTAGTCATTTATATGGTCTAGCTTAAAGTTAGCAGGTGGGAAGAAGGGTGAAGGGCAGAAAAATGACCCCTCCCTCTAAGTACATTATGGAGCTATTCCTTGTCACTTCTACGCACCTGCCACTAGTCAGAGCCTACCTGCTGCCACAAGGCCATGCCTAGCATCAAAAGAAGCCAGAAGATTGAACTGTCATTCTTATTAAGTGTGTATGCCCAAATATTGTTTGAAAGTCCATTCCTGACCAACAAAATCCAATTTTCCAGCACAACTAGTAGTCTCTCCCACAGTCTAGCCATCTGTCCATCCAAATGACAACCCAGTCTCCTTCTGCCATTGAAAACTCAATTACATTTTTTTTTTTCCAAGAGAGACAGCTCCAATGGCTCCCGGTGGTTCATTCTGTATTCCTACCCATGTACTGTCTTGTGTCCCAGCAACCACTGCGATAGAAAGCAAATCCTTTGCTTTTAACACATCCCGCAGAATCAACTGGAAACAGGATAAGCAGAGATGAGGAACAAGAACTGCATAGCCAGTGGCCTTAGCAGCAATGCACATCCTCTGTGTCAGCAGATTCTTGGCCCCTGCCGTGGCTTCTTACTGTTGCCTCTTGCTAGGGCTACAATTTCTGATCCGTACTAATAGCTCCTGCTGATCGTGGTTAAAACTCTTGGGTTCTCAACCGCACTACTGCACTCTCACTAAATCAAGACTTTAAAATGAGGCTGAAGGCATCTTGTGGGTGGAGTTATATTTCCGTCCATCTCTGCCTGAGGACTGATTGGCTTTAGACTGTGAACATGAACTTTCCAGCAAACTTTATCCGTTTTAACAGTAGAAGGAGCCAACATGTACAATCATTTAATTATCTATTATTTACCCAACACTATAAACATATTTAACACAGAAGGCAATCATATTGATTTTTAACATAAAAATGAATCACACCATCTTTTACAAATGCAACACCTGAGTTTTCATTCACCACTGAATTTCCAAACTCGTGCCAACTATTTGTTTTCGTCCCCATGTACTTCTGAATTACCATTCAAAATACCATTATTTATTACTCAAAATACCCAGTATTTATAAGCAGTATTGCAGCTAACTTAGGATGGGAAGGAGTAGTGCAAAGGGTCAGGGCCTTCAGCATCACCGAAAGAGGTAAAGAAGCAGTGGCTGTGCGTTTCTAGAAACGAGAATGTTCTGTAGCTAGGTGTGAACTGTAAAGCACCACGCAGCTAGGCACCCTTCTTGAGCTTAGGGGCGGCCGAATAATAAGAACCAAATGTCACCACAGTCTGTCTCAGTAGCAGAGACAGCAGATCTACCAGGTCACTCTCTTAACTTGTACATGTGCCTGCTCATTGGCAGCAAAGGCCGCTGGAAATGTGAACTGCAAGGGAGTCTGAGAGAAATGCTCCGTTAACTTCAACCTCAGTCATTTAGCCTTGTCTGAGGTGTTTGAACACATGGAGGTAAGTCCGCGTGCAGCATCTGCCACAGGTCCTAATAGTTAATTATATACATATAAGTAAACTAATAATCATAGTTAAGGAACTAAATTAATAATGAACCGTTCAGCCTAAGAAATAATAAGACATCATTAAAAAGAATATACACACATACAGGAAAACTTGCAATACACATTTTAAGGTGAAAGACAAAACTAAAGTCAGAAAACAAAGCTAAGAAAGATGGGAACCTTAGGATAGGACTTTATAGAAGGAACTGCCAGGAAAGAATTCAGATTCCCACCACGGACCCGTCACTCTTAGACTGAGTTCTAAGCTCTGCATATGTTCTACCAGGTGCGATGAAATCGAGTAAACAGGAGCGCAGATCATGTACAACACAGAGACATTTGAGCTCTATCTAGCTATTGTAGAACTTCTTCCGTCATCCCTGGAGCACTCGGGAAAATTCAAGAGAAGGCACATCTAGTAACCAGACTGGTGTATGCCTGGGATGAAAATTACTATAGATGTGCTTTAGACACGCTTAAAATAGGAATTACATGAATCAAACTAATCTTCAAGCAAGCCCGTGGCTTAACAGAACAAAATGAAACTCTCTGAACTAAGATGTTAGGCTGCAGGATATTTAGTAATATAACTTCCCGATGTCCACAACACAATCAAAAATTCTTTCCCCTCCCCAGAAGCATGTGATTACAGAGAAAATACCAATAAATGGAACCACCAAGAGACGGCAGAGAGGAGAGTGTATCAGACAAGAATATCAGAGCAACAGTAACCAATACGCCCAGCCTGCCTGGGGAGCTTGGAAGAAAATAGGAAGCGATGGAAAGACAAATGGTAGATGAACAGATTAAACATCTGGAAATGAAAGACCAAGTGTTTGAAGTAGAAAGTCCACATAAAGAGACAAAGGAGAAGGTTATACTGTAGAAGTATGTCCTTGGAACCGATGCAAAATGAAGTCTAGAGTCAAAGAAGCCCATGAACAGCTTTAGTGAGCCAGTCTAACACTCACACCCAGAGTACCAGAGGCAGAAGCCAGAAGTAAGGTTAGTAGGCTCATGGGACAGAGGTTTCAAAGGCTCGGTTCATTTCCCTATGAGGCAGCAAACCACTGACTGTTTCAATATAAACAGTATTTATAATGTAATGAAGCTGCAAAGTTGTTCAAAATACACTTAGCAAAAGATGAGGACATTTTCCTCGCTGAGAAGTATAGAATCCGGCTGGGAGGAATTTTACAGTAACTAGGTAAACAGAACCATTAGGCCATGTCTGTGGGAGGCATGGTTGCTAAGATGTCCACTGACTACAGGGATCTACAAATTCAACTCCATTTAGGAGAAATTCCAGGAAACACAGATCGTATTAAGTGTGAGCAAAGCAGAGCAGTGTTTCCAGGAATGGGCAGAATGATTAACTGCTACGGTCTCAATAGACTGTTGACGTTAATGTGAATTTGTCAGACGCTATGGGATCAAACACTCAAATAGGTTAATATTCTTAAACACAAATCATTATTTAGGTCTGAGTCAATTGCATTTCAAATCTGTAGTCAAAATTAGAAGCATTGTTTTTTATATTTCTTTTACTTTTTGAAATTATATAATAACTTCATTTTCCCCTTCCCTTTCCTCCTTCCAACCCCTCCCATATACCCCTATCACTCTTCCTCAAATTCATGTCCTCTTTCTTTTTAATTGGTATTATGCGTGTGATGTGTAAAATACATAAATGCAAAATGATAAGTCCATACAATGCTATGTGTGTGTGTGTGTGTGTGTGTGTGTGTGTGTGTGTTTACAGGGATGACAGGGTGGTATTGAGTAACCAATTGGGGAACTCTTCCCTGGGAAGACTATTTCTCTTGCTCTCAACATTCTTTAGTTGCCTGTGCTTCTTTGTCTGGAGCTGAGGCTCAGGAGCTTTTCCCTTCCATATTAGAATGATTATTGGCATAACCATGGTTCAGGTCTTTTTTAGGTGGCCATGGTGCTGAGATGCCATTGGTGTAGCCTCACCCATATTCCTAGGAGACACAGTCTTACAGCAAGGGATTGATTTCCTGTTTATTTGACCCTTAAAATCTTTCTATGTCCCTCTTCTACAGTGACCCCCGAGCCTTAGCTGCAGCGGTTGTATTGTTTATGCATTTGTTGGGATTGAGTTTTTTTAAAAGCCACTCATTTATAACAGCAATGAAAAATATTTAATTATGTAGGAGTAGACTATAAGAGTGTGCAATGATTCGGTGTGTGCTTTTGCTTATGTGTGCTTTCTTCTAGAGTTCTGACCTTTGCTTGATTGCCCTTTTCAATTGTTTAGTATCCTGAATTTTTATATATTATTGATCATATAAGGTAACTTACATAACACATAGATCTGATTTTCTTTCCAATTATTTTTATAATTTGTAATTTGCCTTTTCAAATGTTCTTATTGTCTTACAGTTTGGCTCTGTTATTCTTTGAGATCCTTTCAGGTCAAATGCCTATGTTGTTTCAATGTCTTTGGCAGTATGGGAACAATACACCTGAAGCACATTTTTTTTTGTATAACTCTCCAGATGATATAAATCTTTCTTTTTTCATTAGCCTAAACGTACTTTCTGTGTTGACTTTCAGTATTTACCGTTTATTCTTCTTTTGCTTTGCTTTGGATTATCTCTTGTTCTAAGTGAAACTTGAAGTCAGAATTGGTAAACATGGTAATCTGGGGTAGTTATGAATTTTTTTATTCTCCGTTGATGGAGGTGGGTCTTGTCTTATCTGTTGCTTTCATTGGTTAATAATAAAGAAACTGCCTCAGCCCTCATAGGACAGAAAATTAGGTAGGTGGAGTAAACAGAAGAGAATGTTGGGAGAAAGAAGCTGAGTCAAGGAGTCGCCATGATTCTCCCACTCCAGACAGAGGCAGATTAAGATCCTCTCTGGTAAGCCACCTCGTGGGCTACACAGAATATTAGAAATGGGTTAGAACAATATGTAAGAGCTACATATTAATAAGAGGCTACAGATAACGGGCCAGGCAGTGTTTAAAAAAATACAGTTTCCGTGTAATTATTTCAGGCATAAGCTAGCCATGCGGGCGGCCGGGTGCCTGGGACGCAGCCCCGCCGCTCCTAATTCAACACTCCGTTTCAAAACTGACATGCCAACTATTTTGTTTCCTTTTCCTAGATAGTTAAATTTTCCTTCAATGTTTTGTTTTCCATGTTTAAAAGATTGAAATGGTATTAAACAAATTCTTTAAGCCACAGAAATCTTTGGTGGAAGGTATAGTAATCACCCATATTTCCAACTTGTCTGACTCTGCCCTTCTTTTTCCAAGCATTCAATTAAGTTTTCCCCGCCTAGCTAAGTTCTGCCCTGCTATAGGTCTAAAGCAGTTTCTTTGGACCTGCATTAATGGTAGTCACAGCATACAGAGGGAAATCCCATATCACCCACTGAACTTGGATTTCACTGGCTCAGCAAGACTGGCTGTCTAGAGAGCTCCAGGGAGCTATGTGTCTCTCTACACACCCAGTACTGGAATTACAAATGGGAGCTATCAAGTGGGTACTATGGATCTGAACTCAGGTCCTCATGCTCTCTTGGCATGCGCACTATCTCCCAACCCCAGGGATGGTTTAATAATGAAAGTTCATTCACATCCATCATGTTCTTTCTACATATTCACTTCCCATTTACCGCTTCTTTTCCCCACTAAAGTCCTTCATCTCCCCAATAGTTCTCCCATTCCCATGCCATGTATAAAGACCATATTGTAGCTACATAGGCGTTTGTTTCAATCTTCTATTTTATTGTTATCCAAATCAGTTTTAGGCTAAGATTATCCCATTTTATTGGTACAGTGTTCTCTTTCTTCCATTCATATATATATATAGTATATATACATATATATGAGTATATAGTTAAGCAAATTCCATACATATATTCCATATATATTCCATATATATGAAATTTGCTTAAATAGATATGCATATGTATGTATATATATGCAAATTTCTTAAATCACAGAAGTCTTTGATGTAAGGTGCAGTAATCATTACCCTACTTTTACAATTTCTCTCATTTGTCTTTGGGAAATTTCCCTTGTCTGTAGTTACAACTGATTAAAAAAAATAAAAATCAAGACAGCCTGGTGGATAAGAATACTTGCTAAGGAAACACAAGAAATAAATTAAAAGCCTCAAAACTCAGATAAAAACTGCAATGGCATGAAAAAAAAACATGTGATATTTGATTTTCTGGTTCTGGTTCATTTCCTCTAATATGATTATCTCCAATTCCATCCTTTTTCTTACAAATGGCATGATTTTGCTCTTTTTTAATGAGTAATAATAATAAAAAGAGCTCCACTGTTTAGACTATATTTTTTTTGGTCCATTCTTCTGCTAATGGGCACAGAAGCTGGCTCTGAGACAGAGCCAGCATTAACAGTGCTGTGTAACATAGGCAGACAGGTGTCTCTGTAGTGTGCCACCTTAGATCCCTTTGAGTTGGCTTGTTCCCCTGAGTAGTATAATATAGCTGGATGATCAATTGTTGTTCTTTTGCATTTTGAGCAACCTCCAAACTGATTTTCATAGTGGTTGTTCTAGTTTAAATTCTAATCAGCAATGCACTGTAAGACATCTTTGGCAACATTTGAGTTGTTTTTTTTTAAGAGCATGGCTTGGCATTATTAATTATGAATTCATAACCTTGACAATTCTGATAGAGGTGAGATAGAATCTCAGTGTAATATGATTCTTATTGTACTAATGGGGCTAATTTGACCTCTTTTCCATTTGTGTTCTTTGTATTTATTTCTTTTGCTTTATAGCTCTGGCTAAGACTCCAAGTATGATACTGAATATCCCTTTTTTTCTTTTGTGCTCAACTTCAGACAAGGGCTTTCTTTCAGTTAAGCATAATGTTGAGTTTAAGTGTGTTGTACATAGCCTTTGTCTTGGTAGATATGCTCCCTCTCTTCTTTGTTTCTTCGGGGCTTTTATTGTCATCTTGGACTTTGTCAACAACTCTTCTGTTCTTAGATAACCTGTGATTTCAGTCCCAGAGTCTGTATATGCGAAGTTAAATTCTTACTAATTAATATATCTTGAAGCATTCCTACATTTATGTTTATTGTATGTGTTGTTTCTTAAAATGCATTGGTGAATTCAGTTTTCAAATATTTTTGAGAATTTTTACCAACTATCATCAGGAAAGCTAGTCCTGACTTTCTGTCTCACTCTCCCTCCTCCCTCTCTCTTTGTATATTTGAATGTGTTCTTATATAATTTTGCTATCAGAGTAATATTGATGTCATAGAATGAGTTTGGTAGTATTCCTTCCCACTTCTCTTTGTACAATGACCTGAGGAGTATTGGTGTTAGTTCATTTTTAAATACGTCTGTTCAGTCCTTTATTGAGTTGTAGACTTATTTCTTTTCTTTAATTGTTTGCTATAGTTAGTTTTAGGTGATTGCATCCTATTGGTGTACTTTTTGTAAGTCATACAAAAAGTTATTCATTTCTTAGGAAATTTCCTATTTATTGAAATATAAGTTTTCAAAATATCCAGTAATAATTTTATTTTTATTTTATTTTATTGCTACAGAGTATCTCTGTATAGTCCTGGCTGTGATGGAACTCAGTCCATAAACCAGACTGGCTTTGAAATCAGAGATCTTTCTGTCTCCACATCCTGAGTGTTGGGATTAAAGGTGTTCACCACCACCACTCAGCTTTTAATGATACTTCTTATTCCATTAGTATTTGTTATAATGGCTCCATTTTTTTTTTTTTGAGACAGGGATTCTCTGTGGTTTTGGAGCCTGTCCTGGCACTAGCTCTTGTAGACCAGGCTGGTCTCGAACTCACAGAGATCCGCCTGCCTCTGCCTCCCAAGTGCTGGGATTAAAGGCATGCGCCACCACTGCCCGGCTAATGGCTCCATTTTTATATAATGGCTCTAATGTTATTAGTTTGGGTCTCCTCTTTTCATATGATTAATTGTGCTAAGGATTTGTTGATTTTATTTATCTTTTCAAAGACAGAGCTCTGTTTCACTGATTCTTTGTATTAGTTTTAATATCTGCTTCATTAATTGCTTCTCTGAGCTTTATTATTTCTTCCCAGTTACTAATTCTAGATTTACCTTTTCCTTGTGTTTCTAAGACAAGGTAAATCATTGGTTTATCTGAGATTTTTCTGAGTTTTTAACATAGACATATAGTTGTAGATGTCCCTCTTTGAAAGGCCTTGGGTGTATTCCAGAGTTCTGTGTTTTCATTTTCATTTGATTGTTAAGAATTTTACATTTTCTCCATAATTGCCTCAATGGTGCACTGGTCCTTCAAGAAAGTATTGTTTTATTTCCATGTTTTTCTATCATATCCATAACTGGTCTCATTATCAAATCTAATGTTAGTCCACTGTGGTCTAATATGACACAGAATATCATTTTGATTCTTTTGTATGTATCAAGTTCTGACTTATGGCCTATAGTGTTGTCTATTTTGGAAAAGTTCGGTGTTGCTGTTAATTAGAACGTGAGTTCTTCAGCTGGTAGATAGAATGTACTGTAGATGTGTGCCAAGTCCACTTTGATCTGTGATACTGTTTAAATGTGAAGTTCCTTTGTTGATATTTTTGGTCTGGATTATCTCTTTGTGAGAATGGGGTATGAAATCACCCACATTTTATTTTACCTAGCCTTATCTGTTTACTTATATTTGGGAGTGTTCAATTTATGAAATTAGGTACTCCCAATATCTGGTGTATGTATATTTATCTTCCTTGTCTTCTTGGTAGATCATACTTGTTATTAAAATATTGTGAGATCTTTCTCTCTTGAATAATTTTGACTTCAAGTCTGCTTTTTTGAACATAGGTCTGTATACTAAAACCTGTATCCTGCTTCTGTTTTCTTGATTACCGTATTAAACTTCTGCTTTTATTCTATGTGAATCTTTGTGAATGTAGAATATGTCTTCTGTAGGTAATGAGTGGTTGAATATTATGTTTTGATTTTATCAGCTGGTTTGTGTCTCTTTATTGGAGAGTTGAGATGATTAACAGAGGGTTATTAATGAGATATATTTACTTATACCTGTAAGGGTGTTCTCAAGATTTTTAGCATCCAAGTTCTATTAGGCCAAAGAGGTGGGAGGGTGCCTTTGTGGTTTGGAAACACAGTATTACATTACTGAGTTTTGAACTCTCCCTAGCAGAGTGGCTTGGTTGTAGAGTTTGTCTCCAAATTTGCTTGCTCTTTCTTTTTTCTTCGGTACCATGGCACGGTCAGCATCATGTAGGTCCCTTTCCATCATCTGCCATGCAGTTGGCAGCTGTATAAAAGTTTGCTTTTGTTATACTTCCTTTGGGAGAGTTCCCTTTTTACTCTGCCCCACTTTTCCTTTGCTTTAGGTTTGGGGGAATTTTAAGCAAAAGAATCAGAATAAAAATGTCATAGCCAATGGGTACACATTAATTTAAAATTTAAGCAACTACATCATACATACAGGAGCTCACATCAGACAAGGATTTACACAGTCAATTTACAGGTACACAACAGTTTGTCAAATGAGTTTAGTTCCTCTACCCTATCTTATATTGCCTGGATATAAAGAGCTTATTATTCCACAAATGAAGCATCCTTTGACAGTGTGAAAGAAGATACACCAGGTTGTCTGCAGAAAGTATTATTTTCAGCAAGGATTCAGTTGTTCACATGAAGAGACTTAATGAAGAGTAAATGTTAGAAATTCAGATTTTATAGAACTAACAAGTCAACTCTGTTTATATCAATTGATACCAAAGATTGACTCAAGAGGCTATAGAAGATGATATAAAATTTTTTGAATCAATCATTAAAAAAACCAGTATGTACCAAACTAAAAAAAATGAAACTGTTATTGTTCAAATATAAAATGTCCTGTTTTCATATTGAAGTCCTGGTTCTTGAAATTTTAGGGAGATTCTAGAAGCTTGAGTTGGTGGTATCTAGAGGCAGAAAGACAATACATGGCCTTATATTATATATTGCCTTTCCTTTTATGTCCTGTCTGCCATGACGTGAATACCTTGCTTTCACTACATGTTCCTACAGTATGAAGTTCTGGGCCGCCATAGACAGACATAAATCAGATGGCCACAGAGTAAGTTCTCTGAATGTGAACCCAAATAAATTCTTCCTCTGTTTGGTTCTACCTGGTATTTAGTCCCAGTGACACAATGGTCACTAATCAAGTACCTTTGATGATGGTGCTCACTTATTTGAAATAAATCTAACCAACCAGGTTCAATTATGTACAAGTCTAGAAATTTCACACATGAACTCAAGCATGCTCACCCTAAGGAGAACAATGATTGCTCTTTTCATTCCTAGCATCCATTTTTTTTCTGTGTGCCAATGCTTGCCCACAATATTGAGTCATACATGGATAAAGGATGAAACTCCGGCCAATGTTTGAATTGATTGCTGGCAAAAATAAAGAGTTCTGGAAGATAGCAAGTTGACCATTAAGTAATTACTCCCAAAATTAGATTCCTTGTTTTTGTTCTCTTAAATCTCAAGGAATCTGGAGTTTAGTTACATCTTCATCCAGAACTTATACCATTGCTCTAAAGTTGATCATAGAGTAAATACCCACAGAAGAAACTATGTGGTTTTTCAAATATGAATCAGCTCTCATAACCATCTTGTTCCCCTAACTTCTGAAGAGGCCAGTCATTGCTCCCTTGAGCTGTACTGTGTCTATTAGCATGAGATGTAATTTAATATATAATATAATGTAGATACAATTGTATGGGATTTTTGCTGACAAATTTCAAGGACTTAAGCATTTTAACTGTATCATATATTTTATGTAAAAACTTAGTCTTCATTTGGCAAAAGCCAAAAAAAAATGGTTAATGACAACTGTCATCCAAAGGTTCTGTCCAAGATTAAGCAATCTGGGATAATTACTATTGATTCCCTACTTTTTCCTTTACTTTAAATCGTTTGCTCAACGGGTAATGCGTTTCTCAAGAAGAGCCAAGATCCCTAGTAATTACTCAGTCAGCAAACTGATATTCTAATAACCTTGGTCTGTCGGCTTATAAAGTCAGTCCAAGGCTCCTAGAAGGGTTTTTCTATTCTGAAGCCAATGCACATTTATTTTTATTGTTGCTTTAGAGTTTTACGTGTTTGATCTTTAGCCAGTCACTTCTTGCTTCTCAGGTATCTTTCCTAGGTGAAACTTATCTGCAGGAGCCTTTCTCCTAGAGCACAGCACGATTTGGGTTTTATTTTAATGGTTGCTATAGCATGCTGCTGTTTAAATGGCCCAATTTATTTAAAGTTTCTGCTAATAAAAAATTTTTATACAGATAAATGTAGGTCAAGAGTCTTTGTTCTTCCCAAATCTTCCTTTTTATCAGAGTCTTGATTTACGTCTTTCTTATTTCATGAATTGTTGTTCTCAAGGGCAATGTAAGCAGCTGTGTATTTTTGCATTGATTTCTAATGCTCAGTTATGAAACTGATTATACAAAGGTATTCAACCTCTTTCCAAGTTAATACTTTCAATCACAAAACAGATGTATTTGCCAAAACAGTATTATATGTTAAAGATTATCAGAAGCTAAAAAAGATACAATTCTTCAAAAATAATTCTACTTATTTCTTTAGTCAATCCCAAAAGCTGTCATACTAATGTATTCATGGAGAGTCTAATACACCACTAAAACATTAATATTTTCTGTTCTTTGGGGATGCTTTTTCAAATTCTGAATTCTTTTCCTTTTTTGTTCATACTTTATTAATTCTCTAGGAATTTCCTATAATACACCCTAGTCTCACTCATTTCCCAATCCTTCCATGTCCACCTTCTACCCTTGTAGTCACCCCCCCCCGTCCCAAGTAAAAGAAAAAAAGAAATATTTCAATCCTCCATCTTTCCCGCCTCTCCATCACCTACTCATTACTTTGGGAGCTGATGTATGCCATTTGGCATATACTTTTGCCCAAACAGCTCTACCTGCAACTGTTCATTGCAGGTAGTTGTTGGTCTGGTTCAAGCATCTGGTACACCATCAATACTGGACCCTCGCCCCAACTCCCCTCAGATAGCCTTCCTATTGTTGCTCCAATTCATTGAGATCCTGTTGCCATGGTTCTGCAGGACCAGTTCCTTCATGCTCTCCAGCAGCTCATGGTTGGGGTAGATGTTGGGTTGGCCAACTTAAAATAATGGATATGGGCCTGGGTGGTACCTGAGTTGGTGAGTCCTGTGCCTCTATCATTGTCATCCCCAGTACCAGGACTTAGGCAAGGGTCAGAGCCAGCTCCCCTGCCATGGCAAAGACTAGGGCAAGCTCTCCTACACACATTTGTAGTGGCTTGGGTGTGTATATATAGTTCTCTGAGGGCCATCAAAGCTCTCCCACCCCAAATCTTTGGATCCAGTTCTTCCAATAAGAGGGAGGGGTAGTTCTCCCACTGAAGTGGCCTTGAGGGGCAAGACTAGTTCTCTGGCACCCAGGCCACGGGGGCCATCTCTCCCATGGCCGTCAGTAGTAACATGAACCACGGACATCATCACAGACCCTGGATGCAGTTGGACCATGAACCCAGACACAGCGCTTGGCTGGGGTCTGGCCCTGATGTCACCATGGTCTTGGGTGACAGTAGAGACCACTCAGATACGTCTGATCCCAGCAGCAGCATGGCCCTTGAACATCAACATGGCCTCAGGTGGGGGCACTAGGCATTTGTGTGGCCTTCTATGGTCACATAGGCCAGGGACATCAGCACAGACCCCAGCTGCAGTAGGGTCATGGACTCAGACATGGCCCTCAGGGGCAACACAGGCCTGGGACAGCAGCATGGGGTATGGGACACCTGGTGAACCTGTGGCTGGCTTCCTGCCCACCTGGGGTGTGTGACACCAGTCAAACTCTGAATTCTTCCTGAAATAGACAAATAATACTTGAATATTTCCTATTTAATGTTTATATATTGCATCAATGATTGGACAGGATTGAAGAAAACCCACTTTTTCATTGTGTTTTAGCTGCATTATATTTCTTGTGTTTCAGAATAAAAATTATATTCAGGATAAATTACTATTCCACTACTGATATTTGTTATGAAGCAAAATTTTGAGAATTGAGTATGATTCTTCTAGGTAATGTTTTTCTGATTATATTACTTTCAAACATTTTCTTTTTTGACTTTTAAAATATTTTTTTATTGATTTTTATTGAGCTCTACAGTTTTCTCTGCTCCCCTCCCTGCCCCTTCCTTCCCCCTTTCAACCCTCCCCCAAGATCCCCATGCTCCAAATTTACTCAGGAGATCTTGTCTTTTTTATACTTCTTATGTAGATTAGATCTATGTATGTCTCTCTTAGGGTCCTCATTGTTGTCCAAGTTCTCTGGGATTGTGATTTGTGGGCTGGTTTTCTTTGCTTTATGTTTAAAAAACACTTATGAGCGAGTACATGAGATAATTGTCTTTCTGTGTCTGGGATACCTCACTCAAAATGATATTTTCTAGATCCATCCATTTGCCTGCAAATTTCAAGATGTCATTTTTTTTTCTGCTGTGTAGTACTCCATTGTGTAAATGTACCTTGTTTTCCTTATCCATTCTTCAGTCAAGGGGCATTTAGGTTGTTTACAGGTTCTGGCTATGACAAACAATGCTTCTATGAACACAGTTGAACACCTGTCCTTGTGGCACAATTAAGCAAACTTTGGGTATATACCCCAAAGTGGTATTACTGGATCTTGAGGAATGTTGTCTCCTGATTTTCTGAGAAATAGACACACTGACATGCAAAGGGATTGTACCAGCTTGCATTTTTACCCGCAGTGCAGAAGTGTTCCCTTTTCCCCACAACCTCTCCAGAATAAGCTGTCATCAATGTTTTTGATCTTGGCCATTCTTACAGGTGTAAGATGGAATCTTAGAGTTGTTTTGATTTGCATTTCTCTGATGACTAAAACTGTCGAACATTTCCTTAAGTGTGTTTCAGCCATTTTATATTCCTCTGTTAAGAGTTCTCTGTTTAGGTCTGTACTCTATTGGAGTCTCCTTGGTTAGTCTGCCTCTGAAAGTCTATCCTAGATATCACATACACATCCAATTCATTTTCTTTCCCTCCATTCTCTTATACATTGTCTCAGAATAACCACAAACTAACTTTATCTCAATACCAGCAAGGCAATGAGCCCTATGGCATTTTTTGGTGAATCTTCCCAATAGTCACCTTGGTTTCCAGGGGAAGTGAAGGCATTGTGACCCTTGACCCTTTGATGGAAGTGTTAGAAAACCCATCACTACTTTTGAGATTGTTTTTGTAAACAATTATCTTAAAATAAGTATACTTGGAAATAGTCATATTACTTAGTTGATCGGCACACAGGTGAAAACTAATCTGTTTGTACTATTATTCTTTATTCTGTTTATCAGTTTTTAAAAGCAGCTCTACCTATGTACCCAGACTGACTTTGAACTCTAAATCCTTATACTTCTATTTCCTGAGTGTTGTGATCACAGACATACAACACCACTCTTTTGATAATTATTAATGACATTAAAATAATATTTAAATGCAAACCACCTTAGAAATTGTCCTGATACAAAGCAGATATGCAGAAGATAATGTTTATTAAGTGAATGGTTGGACTATCCAACTGTAACAGGAGAGTTAAATACTTTCTCAGAAATGGATTCTTGTAGCATGATGATGAAATATGACCTGATTTATTTCTAAGAGGACAATACGCCTTTATGATAAAAAGAAAAATTACAACCCACATTAGTAGTATAGTGGTGAGCATCACCACAAAATTTTTTTAAAATGAAGATAACAGCTTTATTTCTATGAATTTAACCTAATAAAATAATTGTAAGGCAAGTAATTATTTAGCTATATAAGCATACTTGACAGGATTTTCAAATAAGTCAAAATTTATGGATCTGAGATCATTCTTTTTCTTTTCCAAGTTTTCCTCCGTGCAAGTACTCCATTAAATATAAATGATTTAAACTTAAAGCCATGCCAAAGGAAAAGAACTTCCATAATAATGTAATGTAGGACTGAAGATTCTGGTTATCAATACAGTACAGTTTTGTACTATTATTGTTTATTCTGTTTATCAATTTTTTGAAACCAGAGATGGCTATACACCCAGACTGACTTTCAACTCTAAATCCTTATACTTCTGTTTCCTAAATATTGCAATCACAGACATGCATCACCACTCTTTTGATAATTATTAATGAGCATTAATATGATATTTAAATGGTGCCATTGAACCCTTACAGAAGGGTTTTGCAAAGCTATCCAATTTCTTCTTTGTCTTCATTGCTCTAACACCTATTTTTTCACTCTCTACAAATTATTTTTATCTAGTTGTCTTATCAATAATCAATAATGGAATATTGGACTTCACAGCTACTACTATTGAATCAATCAATTAATTATAGCCCTTCAATATGGCTGGCTTGTGTTTTCTGTGTCTTGTAAGCAACGTATATTTATTAATTATATTTTTAACTTATATTAATATAATCATTCTACTTCTCAAATGGTTTAGACTATTGGTATCCTATAACTGACTATCAATCACTTATGGCACCATATGCATGGACTGTACCATATTCTGAATGGCTCCAGGGATTGATCTGATCAGGCTGGTAAGGGAATGAACAGAAGACAAACACAGAGAAAAGCTGGAATCAGGTTGGCTGACTTCTCATACAAAGACTCCACAGCACCCTGGAAAGCTCAGCATGCTTATGATATACAGTTGAACTGGAAGGCTGGGTTGTTGCATACAACTGAACAAGAGGGTGGAGTCACTGTGTACAAATAAACAAGGAGACAGGTTTAGCTAACCTTGGTAGGAGAAGTCTCTTGAGGGAAGCAGTCTGCAAACATAAACAACTTGGAGGTGGAGAGAAAGCTACAGTGGACATTTCTGCACACCCTGTGAACGGTCCTACTTGGACCAAAGGATGCCCCTCTAAACCTCATCTGGAGAAGGTTTTGCCACTCCCATGGGGCTGAGGCATTACTCCTTGACATTGCCTTTCCCACGTCAATAACATTCATTTACTTAGGACTTCATTCATTCCCTACAGGATTGTTTTCAAATCCAATCTATCTATGGTTTTTGGTTGAATTTTAATTCATTTATAATGAGTGTAGCTATTGAAATGGTGATATTTATACATACCATTTTATTATTTGCTTTTTATATGTCACCCTGATTTCTTTTTCTTATCCCGTTTCTTCCCTTTTAGTTAAGTACATACCTTCTAGTTCACCATTTTCTGTTATGTCCTCAACTACACATATTTTATGCTATGTTCACTTTACAACATAATAGGTTTCATTATGACATTTTCATACATGTGTATCATATACTTTCATCATATCCACCCCCACACCCTCTCGTGTCTCCCTTCTTTGTTCTAGATATGCACTTTCATCATAGCCACCCCCATACCCTTTCTTCTCTTCCTTCTTTGTTCTGTATCATGAAGTTTCAACATACCAAGTACAAAGCATTTTGATCAAATTCACCCCCACTCTCTTGCCCCCACTCCTCTGGTAACTCCCACTACTTTTTCTTTCCAGCTTTGTGTGTGTGTGTGTGTGTGTGTGTGTGTGTTCTTCACCTAGTGCTACCAGAATGTGCATGGGTGTAGGGTTATCCCCTGGAGCATGGATAACGTAACAAAACCCCATTCTTGAAGAAAACTGATTTTTGCTCTTCCAGCAGCTATTAGCTCCCAACTCTAGGGGTGTGACTCCATGATCGCCTCCCTGATCCACACTAGAATTTGCCTGGTTTGGTCTTGTGCTTGCAGTCACACCGCTGTGAATGTATGTATGCAATGGCCCTGTCATCTTTAGGGGAAACAATAATGCTCTGATTCAGGTGCCCACAACCCCTGGCTCTTACAATTCTCCCACCCTTCTCTCCAGTGACAATCCCCAACCTTTGGGGTAAGGGATATAACATAAATATCCCATTTAGCACTGAGTTTTCCACAGATACTTGTACAGTTAATCGTAGTCTCTGTATCAACTGTCATCTTGCACAAAAGGAAGCTCTTTGGCGGCAAGATGGGAGCTGCATCAGTCTATCGATATAAAGATAAGAATTTAGTAGAATATGAGCAGCAGGTTTTCCCCTAGAGCCTGTGAGGTTACCATTATAACTCAGGAATACATTCCTCCTAGGAGACTCTATTTTATCTTATAAGAGAGAAAACAAGGCTCAGAGATCGCAGCCTTTGACTCATATTGCCCCACCACCAGCTTAATCATCAGGCCCTCTGTAACAGAGTCAGATTCAAAAGACAGGGCATATCATCTTCCATCTGGCCCAGGGACAGTGTGTTACACTACTCAAAAATTTCACTGTGGTGTGCACTCAGAACCTTGAGATTGTGAAAGTACACATATACTGATTTTGAGATTAAAATTAAATTTTAGTAAATGGATAAACTTTAAAAATTAAAGAATTTATGCATAATGGAGATTGACAGTATATCATAGTTTTTCTAGATTGATTGGATCTATGTAGTTGCAGCTCTTGCTCTTCGTTTAGTGATTTTCCAAGATTAATTATGTAAGTTGTCTACTTGCTGAACAGTGTATCCACAGCAGGTCTCTGCTTATTCATCTACCTATCCTCACCTGTTTAATATGTACATACACATAACCGTTTGCAATGCTAAGCCTGTATGATCAGTATAGCTTAGTTGTCAACGATTGGCCGGATTCATTGGAGTTAATGGGACAACTACTTTTCTAATGAAAATCCTGCTTCTAGAAACATACTTTTGAAATTTAGTTATTCTCATTCTTGTTAGCCTTCACTTCCTGCTTCCCCAGCTTGCCAAGGCCGGCCACAGATAATAAATAATTGAGGCCCTAGCTAGTCTTTCCTGGACACGTGATGTACTTGGAATTCTGGATCTCCAGAAAGAAATCAGGGCTTTAAAAAAAAAAAAAAAAAAAAAAACCTTTAGGATTAATTCAATCCTAAGATTTTTCTTTCAGATTTGTTTCAACTGATATTGTAGCTTTAACCAGCCCAATGTTAGTTATCACAAGTAATTATTTGCTGTTGACAGTGACCTGAACATTTGGCCTGTCTGATAAGCACAGTTTCATCCGAGTCAGGTTAAACAGCATTCATGTTCTCTCTAGAGTGGAACTTGACTTCACTCGACTCTGCGCATGCTCAAAAAGGGACAGTACTTTGGGGTGTCAAGCTGTGTGAAATGCTCCAAACCAAGTCAGTTCTAGCCAATGACCCCAAGTCTTCCAACCACTGTAGTTGCTTGGCCATGCAGTAGTAAATGGTAGGAGATTCCCTCTATCACTGGTCCCTCTTTTGCTATGAAAATCATAGATTTCCTTAAACAGTTTCTGCCTTGTTGTAGAGGTTTAAAATTTTTCAGTGTTTTGACAAGGATAATTTAGATAATTTTTCTAATATTGTCTTTGTTTCTAGTAGAGAAGACTTATCAACAACTTCTTGATATTTCAGAACTTTCTTTCAAATGTTTTTGTTTTTTTTTCCCCACTTTTTTTTTTGGAAACATATGCTTATAAAACTAAACTTCATGTAGATGGAAGTTTCTTTCCCACCTGGTTCCACAGCTGTTTAGTCTAAATAAACACACAGAGGCTTATGTTAATTATAAACTCTTTGGATTATTGTTGAGGCTTATTACTAAGTAGCTCTTACAGTAATTAACCCATAATTCTTATCTATGTTTAGCCACGTGGCTTGGTACCTTTTCTTAGTAAGTCATTCTCATCTTGCTTCTTCTGGGTCTGACTGGCAACGGTGTCTCTGCCTTTTCTCTTCCCAGAATTCTCCTAGTCTGGTTGCTTGCCTATATGTCCTGCCTGACTACTGGCAATCAGTGTTTAATTAAACCAATATGAGTGACAAATCTTTGCAGTGTAGAAGAACATTATCCCACAGCATCTTAATCTTCATCGTATTATATCTATATCATATTCTTCTCTAGTTAAATGGATAAACACAACTCTAATATACTAAATTATTCTTGTTTTAATTTACAATACTTTACTTGTTGTCAGGGAGACATTAAAGAAAACTAGCTACTTCAGGTTCAGGAACGTTACCCTTCAACATACTACAGCCTTGCAGAAGAACACAATACAAATACATAAAGACAATAAAATACAAAATAGAAAGACGGGGTTTATGACCCATCTGCAAAATGATAGATTTGGGTAAATCAAGGATTTCAAACAGCAAATAATACACAAAATTATAGGTTTAGGTAAGTCAAAACTTTTAAGAGCAATCAATAATCCACGTGAGGACATTATGCGATGCTTTATCAAGTGTTTGCATGAAAGCTAATATATTTGTGGATATCACTACAGTATAGTTTCTAAATGTGTATTTCATTACATGTTACCTTATACAAAATGATGCATGAATGGGAGGTATTTTGAACATTGACACAGATTAAAAGCAAGACAGTGTTGGAATACATTTTCATTGCTACTAAAATCTTATATAAATGACTTCCTATTCAAGTCAGGCATACCACCCATTATCATTACCAGTGATAATTTTTTTAATTGACAAAATCATTTTATATGTACCAGTGTCAATTACTACTCCCCACTTGGAAGTTGCCACGAAAGCCACTGTCAAGAAAGACTGAGTTGGGGGTATGGCCTAATGATTAAAAGCATTTGGGGCAAGCTTGATGACTTAATCTCCCATACCAGGACCCCTGTGAAAGCTGGAGACAATAATTGTCTATGATTCCAGACACCTGCTCTCCCCAAAGGGCGATAGAATGGAGAAACAGGAAAGTTGAAGGAAGCTTTTAGGCTAGAAGTGAAGAAGAGTCAGACAAGTTGGAAATGCAAGGCGGGACACCTGAATGTTATACTCTGACTTTCATTCTGGCACCCTGGTGACATCCGCCTGTACCCACACACAAGAACATGCACTCACACCTGTATGCTCACATATCACACACCACATGCAGGCACAGACACATGAAAACCATAGGGAGAAGATCACATATTAGTAAATAAATACTGCAGATGTTTTTATGATATGAAAGGGTTAACTTGGATTTCATCTGCGTGCAAGCTGATCATTTCCATATTTGGTGCACTCGAGGATGTTGAATGAACAAACGGGGCATCTGTGGAAGCCCAAAGAGAACTAACATCTTCCAAATAAATGTCCAGGCAAAAATAAACAATCAAGGAGCAGATCTGTTTAAGTCCGCTGCTGGCTCTAAAAATAGTGCGACATGAAAATAGAGTCAAGTATTTTTCAAAGTACCTTGGCAATAAGAAGTGCTATTCCAGCGAGGTGTAAGTCCCAGGAATTCCAAGAGTTGGACAAAGCAACTAAATGGCTGATATAAACACAGGTTGCTAAAGGAAGAGGAATTAGTAATAGTGACATGCACGGTGGGAAACCCTGCACACGGCACCATAAATCTGACCAACTAATGTCAGCCAGACACAAAACAGCAGCAGAAACAAAGGACTTAAAAAAAAACTTGCTGAAAAAGGGTCAGTGGGGAACTGTGAATACTTTGCAGGACTAGTAACAGACAGGGCCAGACAGTCTTTCTACGTGACCAGAACATTACGGTTTGAAAGTACTCAAGTCAAGATGAAATACTAGATGTTAAAATGCATTTGGGGTGTTTACTGGAAGGTGGTTGATATTAATCCTTTTAAATCTCTGTTCAGTATTAAAGCTTAGAGAACCCTTCATGTGGCGGCAAGGAGTCATTTTTCAAAGGGGGATGTAATGGAAGGATAATCCTAATATTTGTTGCTTGATTTTGAGTCTCCATTCAGCTCCAGTGAAATTGGGACCCACTCTGCAGGTTGATTATGAAACATTATAAATCTCAAATTTTAGCCAAAGCATATGTAAGCACACAGTCCGAATCAGTCGGCACATGAGGCAAGAGAGCAGGAATGGCGAAGGAAGCTGCAATTGCTATGCTATCATTTCTTATAGATATGCTGCTTTATGGGTGTCTGGAACTCTCAAGACTTTTTTTTTTTTTTTACAATTACATCATTTATTAAGAAGAATAAATCTTGGCACCATAGCAAAGATCACCATTTGTACCTTGACTTCTGCAGTGCTTTTCTGGTGACTCTGTACACATTAACAACACAGTACTCTCTCCATTTAAAGACTCTAACAACACTTGAGTGTAGAGACATTTCTCCTGATGCATCCAGACGCATGCCATAGGCTATGGTCCATTTTATGCACTGACAAGATTAGACCTCACCATTCAACTTTTTCACTTAACATCACTCTTGGTGTGAACATGCTTTTGCCATTGAAGTTTGAGTAACATTTAAATAAGTTCACTTTTAGTAAAGGGTATTGTCCTGTGTAATGTGGGTAAGCATGGTGGACTTTTAAAGGCTATTAAAAAAAAGGCTAAGGTAAAAGAAGAAGGAGAGCTGTGTCTAGGCTTTTTTAGACACAAGAATGCTGTATGCGTGCTCTTCTGCCCACCCTGGAGATTTCGCAAGTTCCAATGTCATCTGAGTCAGTTCTTTAAAATAAGCCTCTCTCTACCTCATCTGTGTTGTTGCTGTGTGTAAATGTGTCTATATCCAATAAGACAAAATCTCTCTTCCCCGCCTCGTGTGTGTGTGTGTGTGTGTGTGTGTGTGTGTGTGTGTGTGTAATCCAAGTGCATCAGTGCATACGGAATCTGTCTTCCTGGAGCACTCCCATACAAATGAGAAAAGGAACTTTCTGACCACTTCTAAAGAGCTTTTTAGGCTTTTCCCATTTGTGACATCTTGTTGTACACAATAACTTGTACATCTTGTGCACAATAACTCTACATTTGTTTGATCCTCTCTGTGACCAAAAGTTGAAAATGAAATAAATAAAATCAATTAAATTTAACTCAACCAAAAATTTTTGTTGAAGGTCTGCTGTGCTCAGTGTCAGAGATGGAAAGACACTGGAGAATAGCTCTGCCTAAAAAAAGAAACCAGTGTTCACTGAAGGAGGTACCATCTCAACTATTATCCAGTAGAATATACCCATAGACACACACACACACAAATATATATACATAAGGACATGTCTACTGAAGATAAAAGATAAAGCTACTTTAATACAAATATCTGCCTTAAAGCCCATAGAAAATAATAAAAATGAATAACAAAAGAAAATAGAAACCAATGCCAAGAAAATTATTGTTTCTATCCCTGCTCTATAAAGCAGCTAAGCTTGCATAAGAGGATGTTCAGTTCCAAATACACCATCATGCTTTGAATTTTGAGCCACTGAAGTCACTCCACATTCAAACTAAAACTGTCAAACTTCAAAGGACATTTACAATAATTACATTATTAGAGTGGCCTGTTAGACATATTTGACAGCCTCAGATCATGAAAAGAGATAATGAAAAAACCTTGATGCTCTGCAGACCATTTCCAGTGTCGATGATCTAGTAACTCCACCCAATGTCATAACCCACTGGGAAGGGTAGTGAGGAGCTAGCGATGATGAATAATGCCAGGCTGCACTGCTAACTATTTAAGGGGATATCTGCTCACAGTTCAAAGAAAACAACCTCTTGGATGGGAGTAGTGGTTGAAGTAAATCTCAAAATTGTCAGAGAGAAGCCATGGAGCTACTGCCAGAGTCAGACATGCCGAAACTGCCAGTAAGCCACTACCAGGTGAAGATACACAGATTAATGGAGATGGGTTAAATCAATATGTAAGAGTTAGCCAAAAGAAGCTAGAGCTAATGGGCCAAACAGTCATTTAATTAATACAGTTTTGTGTGACTATGTTGGGTCTAAGCTAGCTGGGCAGCCAGGAAACAAAAAGTGACCTCCCTCCAGCTAGCGATTGTCTTGGCAACAGGATGGACTGTTTGGGGATTTTCATGGAACCCCCTTGGCCAACAACTCAATTAAATACAACCCAGTCTTGGTACTAGACACTTCATTTGGTGACAAGAGATGACCAATTGGGATTCTGTCATTCTCATTTTTTTGGAGACATCATTAGAATTAAATTCATATATTTTAGGAAGTTTCCACTGCACTAGATTTTCACATATCCCTCAAATGCCCCTCAATTCCAGCTGAATTCCCTCCCTCAATTCTACTTCTCCTAATCTCCCTAGTTGAATAATGATGTCATTTGCTTTATAGAATCCTTTTAATTTCACGGGGTCCCATTGATTAATTGGTGACCTTAGCACCTGTGTTATTGGTGTTTTATTCAGGAAGTCACTTCCTGTGCCAATGAGTTCAAGGCTATTCCCCACTTTCTCTTCTAGCAAGTTCACTGTACCTGTTTTTTGTTTGTTTTTTTTTGTTTTGTTTTGTTTTGTTTGCTGTTTTTGTTAAGGTCTTTGATTTATTTAGAGTTGTTTGCATGTGGTGATAATTCTGGATCTATTTGCATTCTTCTGCCTGCAGGCATCCTGTTAGACCAACATCATTTGTTGATGCTGCTGCCTTCTTTTTCAGTGTGTATTCTGACTTCTTTATCAAAAACAAGGTGTCCATTTATGTGTGGATTTCTGCCTGGGTCTTCAGTTTGATTTCATTGCTCAACATATTTATTTGTATGCCAACACCATGACATTTTTATTACTATCGCTCTGTAGTTCAACTTGAAATTAGCAATATTAGGAATAGTGGAGCATCCAGCAGCTCTTTTGTTATTCGGGACTATTTTAGCTATGTTGAACTTTCTTTTTCTTTATGCTGTATGAGGCTGAGAATTATCCTTTCAAGACTGGTGAAGAACTGAGTTGGAATTTTGATGGGGTTTGAATCTGCAGATTACTTTTGGTAGGATGACCAATTTTACTCTGTTAATCTAACCTATCCATGAGCAGGGAAGATCATTTCATCTTCTGATATCTTCTCGAGTTTCTTTCTCCAAAGACTTGAAGTTTTATCACACAAGTCTTTTATTTGTTTGGTTAGAGTTACCCCAAGATATTTTAGGTTATTTGAGGCTATTGTGAAAGATGTTTCCCTAATTTGCCCTTCCCAAGGGTTTTTGTCATTTTTATATTAGAGGGCCACTGAGTTTTTAAAGTTAATCTTACATCCAAGCACGCCACTGAAAGTGTTTATCAGTTGTAGGAATTTCCTGGTGGAATTTTAGGATCCCATCTGTATATTACCATATTATCTGTAAGAACACGTTGGCTTCTTCCTTTCTAATTTGCATCCCTTGATCTCTTTCAGTTGCCTTAATGTTCTACCTACAACTTTAAGAACTATATTTAATAGAAATGGAGAGAGTGGACAATCTCATCGTGTTCCTGATTTTAGTGGAGTTGGTTTGAATTTCTCTCCATTTAATTTGACATTTACTATAGACTAGCTGTAAATTGACTTTATTATGTTTAGAAATATCCTTTGTATGCTTAATCTCTCCAGGACTTTCATCATGAAGAGGTGTTGGATTTTGCCAAAGGACTTTTCTACATCTACTGAAATGATCATGCTTTTTTCTTTCAGTTTTTTATATGGTGTATTATATTTACTGATTTCCATATATTGAATCATCCCTGCATCTCTGGGATGAAACCCACTTGATCATGGTGGATGATCTTTTTGATGTGCTATTGAATTCTGTTTGCAAGTATTTTATTGTTTTTTGAGTATTTTTGCATATATGTTCATAAGGGAAATTGGTCTGTAATTTTTGTTGTTGAGTCTTTATATGTTTGGGGTATCAGTGTAACTGTGGCCTCACAAAATAAATTTGGCAATGTTTCTTCTGTTTTTCTTTGTGGATAATTTGAGGAGGATTGAAGCTAATTTTTCTTTGAAAGTCTACTATAATTCTCCAATACCATCTGACTCTTTTTTCTTTGATGACTGCTTCATTTCATTGGTGTTATAGGTCTGTTTAAATTGTTTATGTGGTCTTAATTTAACTTTGATACAGATAATTACAGAGAGAGAACCAGCCATTCCTTTTAGATTTTTCAATTTGGTGGAGAACAGGTTTTTGAAGTATATACTTATGAAACTCTGGATTTCCTCAGTGTCTGTTGTGGTATTTCCCTTTTCATTTATGATTTTGTTAATTTGAATATCCTCTCTCCATCTTTTAGATAGTTTGGGCAAGGATTTATCTATCTTGTTGATTTTCTTAAATAACCAACTCTTTGCCTCATTGATTCTCTTTATTGTTCTTTTTGTTTTTGTCTTACTTCTTTCAGCCTACATTTTATTTTTTTGCCATCTATTCCTCTTGGGTGTGCTTACTTCTTTTTGTTCTAGAGCTCTCAGGTGTGTCATTAAGTTGCTAGTATGGAATCTCTCTAATGTTTTAGTGTTATGACCTTTCCTCTTAGTGCTGTTTTCATTGAGTACTGCAAGTTGGGGTTTTCTGTGTATTCATTTTATGATATTTTAAAGACACACTTAGTTCTTTATTTACTCCTGTCTTGATCCAGTGGTAATTTTTTTATGTACAATGGTGTTTTGCCCACACGTATGTCTGCAGAGAGTATTGGGTGCCCTAGAACTGGAGGTAGAGACAGTTGTGAGCTACCATGTAAGAGCTGGAATTGAACCCAAATCCTATGGAACCAGTGTTCTCAATTAAGGCAATCTAGAGGTAATTCAGTGGAGAGTTGTTCAGTTTCTATGAGTTTACATTCTGCTGTTATTGATATCCAGTTTTAATCCATGGTTGGCTGATAGAGTCATTTCATAGTTGTCTGCAGGGAATTATTTCAATTTTCTTGTATCTATGGAGACTTGCTTTGGTCAGTTTTGGAGGATGTTCCATAAGGTATAAAGAAGAAGATATATTCATTTCTGTTTGAGTGTATGTTCTGTAAATATGTGTTAGGTCCATTTGGTTTATAATGTCTGTTAGATCCAGGATTTCTCTTTTTAGTTTCTTTCTGGATAACATGTTCATTGGTGAGAATGGGATACTAAAGCCTCCCTCTATCAGTGTTTGAGGTTCAATATCGGGTTTAAGTTGTAGTTGTGTTTCTTTTACAAACTTGGGTGTCCTTGTGTTTGGGGCATAAATGTGAAGAATTAAAATGTCATCTTGGTGCATATCTCTTCTTAAATTCTTCCTTTTTTCCTCCCTCCTTCCCTCTCTCCCTTCCCTTCTCACCCTCCCTTCTTCTCTCCCTTCTTCCCTCTCTCTCCCTCCCTTTCTCTCCCTCCCTCCCTTCCTTCCTTCCTTCCTTCCTCCCTTCCTTCCTCCCTTCCTTCCTCTTTCTTTCTTTCTTTCTTTCTTTCTTTCTTTCTTTCTTCTTTCTTTCTTTCTTTCTTTCTTTCTTTCTTTCTTTCTTTCTTCTTTCTTTCTTTCTCTCTTTCCTTCTTTCTTTAAACAATAATGGCATCACATATGTTAAGTAACTTGTCCTATAAAAAGCTGAATGATGACTGCAGTGATACCATGCAGAGCTGTCTTTCTGGTTACTTTGACTAATAATTATGTCTGGCGACTTTGGACCCTGTATGTACAATTTCAAAGTTTGTGAGGATTCTTTGGAAAGCATGACTTTGATTTGAGTCAGCTAAGCTGTTTAGGTTGAATGTATCATAAGTTGATGGAGCAACTATATGAAAAAGAGATGACTGATGGAAGTTATTATATAGTTACATCAAAGTAATACCTTATCAGCTGGTTTAGGAATGACACAACCACTTTTTACAATTAAAATGAAGTTCAAATGGAGACATTTGAAAAAGCACCTGACAGGGTTTTACTCTTTTTCATTCATCAAAGTGATGAGTCATGTTCTGCAAAATGGATTATATACATGAGACAGAGTACTTAAGTATCTCAATTTAAATTTCCTCTAGAATTCCATAATTCTCCTCATTATATACTCAATCCCAATAATACATGGTCTTACAAGTCCATAAATATATTTTGTTTTCCTCTCTCACACATACAATGAAAGTGGGTCTGATAGTGACACCGGGATGTCTCTCTACTTGCATATACTGGCTTTATGGGATCCTATTCTCTTTGGATGTAGACCTTGCTCAACCTAGACGTAGTAGGGACGACCTTGGACTTTCCACAGGGCGAGGTACATGGCACTCCCTTAGGGTTGGAGGAGTGGGAGGAGAGTCTGTGGAGGGAGAGGAAGGGAACTGAGAGGGAGGAGAGACTGGGAATTTGGATTGGGTTTTTTTTTTTTTTTAGTAATAAAAAAGTAAAAAAAGCAAAAAAATAATATATTTTTTAAATCCAAAGAAAGAAAGAAAGAAAGAAAGAAAGAAAGAAAGAAAGAAAGAAAGAAAGAAAGAAAGTGAGTGGGTAGGGGAATTGTTTCCCAAGCATATCATGTAGATGCACATAATTCCAGTTCTCTATGTCTTGTCCCTCAGCCCCATCTCTGGCTGAGCACATCTGTACACTATTGTAGCTGTTCCCCTGCTTCTCTTATCTCTATTATGCTTTGCTATTCTTTTTCTCTTACCACATGATTTCTAACAATTTATTGACTTCAGTTTTCTGCCGTGCTCATTTGCTCTCCTTGAGGATCACTTTACTTTCTGAGACTGAAAATACCATCCATACTGGTGACTTCCAGTTTAAGGTCATCAGTCCTGATCAGTGTTCCATGGGTCACACTTTATTTTTCAGTCCTTGACAGATTTGCCATTTGGATTCTCTGCAACTTCTTCAGACTCAATGTTTTTCTCTTTATCTGGACATTTCTTATCAATTCTTTATGTTAATGTTTTAACTCAAATGTTGGAAAGGGCAGTCTCATTGCTTAGGATGTGAGGTGGGGTCAGAATTATATGTACAAATTTCCAGCCAACAGGTAATCTATGTCCAAATCCCTTAGGACAAGAATCGGGAGAAATAGGTAAAGATAATCTTCTCATGCATTTTGTCTTTGACTCTTTGACTTTCTCTAGCTGAGAATAGCTACATTAGGCCTGAGATATTCAAGCCCATCTCTTGTCCAGTCCTTATTATTGCTACCAATGTAGGTAAGGCAAAGCTGAGTGATTTCTTATTCACACCAGAATGAATGGAGAAAGATTCTGAACCATCTCTGTCATCTGGCTCATGTTTATCACTCATTCCTTTGATAGTGACCTTATGCAAGAACACCATGACTTTGGTGAATACCTGGTAAGTTATTTCTTTTCCACTAGCCCTTTTCCATTCACCCAATACTCTCCACCAGAAATATTTGTATAAATGTATAGACAATTATAGCATAATTTTGGTGTAATATACTCTCTCAATATTTAATATGATGAGTTTTGACACTAAATATGGTCATGTAATCATTGTGGTATGGAAGATTTCCACAAATGATAATGTTTGTAGCATAGAGCAAAACCTAATCTCCAATATTGGAGTGGCACTAATTTTGTGTATGTGTTTGTGTATTGCAATCCACACAGATCTATATCTATATATATACATACATATATAATATATATTTACATATACATATGCATCATATATCATTTTTAGCTTCTTTGAACAGACTATCTAGTATCAATTGAATAGCAATAGTAAGAACAAACTTCCTCACTGTGTCATAGATGGAAAGTGCTCATCCTTTTATAGCTAAGTGTGACAGGAACTGTATATTGTCCTTCAGATTAATAAGTTGAAGAAGTTCCCTTTTATTGCATTGTGTTCTTAAAAACCTTAAGTGCTGATGTCCTAACTCTAAGTGTCTAAATATGTGACCTTATTTGGGAATAAGAGCATTTCGGGTACAATTAGCTAAAATAATGAGTTTGCAGTAGATCAGGCCTCTAATTCAATAAGACTATTGTCCTAGTAAGAACGAGAAAATTGGAGAAAGACATAGAAGGAGAAGGTACATGGAGACAAAGGCAACTGTCATTGTATTGCTACTTCCTGCCAAGCATGTCCAAGATAGCCAGTAAATACCTAGAGCAGTGGTTTTCAACCTGTGGGTTGCAATCCCTTTTGGGGTCAAATGACCCTTTCACAGGGGTTGCATATCAGATGGTCTGTATATCAGATATTTACATTTTGATTCATAAGAATAGTAAAATTGCAGTTCTGAAGTAGCAATGAAATAATTTTATAGTCGGGGGTCACCACAACATGAGGAAATGTATTATGGAATCTGAGCCTTAGAAAGGTTCTAAACTACTTAGAAGCTGGGAGAGAGAACCCATTGTCCCTCATAAACATCAGCACTGCCTCAATCTGGATTCTCAGAACTCTGAAGCGATACCTTTCATCTGTTCAAGTCATTAAGGTTGTAGGTTATTTTGGCAGCTCTGTAGGATGGATACACCATGTATGTCTTGCTTTCTAAGTTCTAATAACACAAAGGAAAAAGAAAGCTTTTTAAACAGAGTAGGAAAAAGTAGATATGAATAAGCAAACAAAATATGGATTGGTTTTGAACTTCATCAAATGTTTCATCAGCTTCAATTGATATGGTCATGGGATTTTTCTTTTCACCCATTGGCATAGGATTGTCAATGGTTGATACTAAAATGTTCAACTAGCTTGTACACTGAAGCTGAATACTCATGGTTGGTCCTGTGTGATTTTGTATAAAGACTGTTAAAGTCTTTTTGTTGATTTACCAATCTACTATTCTGGCTATGGAAGGAGTTTAATAAATTACATCATGAGGAATTTGTTCCCTCGCTCCCTTTCCTTCCCTTTCTTTGCTTGGGCTGTCTTTGATTTTCGTTATCACAGTAAGTTTTGCCTCATGAAATACATTGTAAGTGTTTCCTCCTGTTTCCTGAAAGGTGTTGTGACAAGCTGTGTTCTGTTAGCTCTCCTTTAACTGCTTGGAAGGATTCTCTAGTGAAACCATCTGGGCCCAGAGATTTATTTGGGGGAAGTTTTTAAACTACCAGAGCCATTTCCATAACTGTTTTAGGGATATTTAAATGATCTAGTTCATACTGTATTCAGTTTATGCTTTTAAAGGAACATATGTTTCCAAATAATGTAGGCAGAATTGTGTGTAGGATCTCTCTCCATCTCTCTCTTTCTTTCTTTCCTTCTTGGTGCTGTAATGATGAGACCCATTTCATCCCACAGATTAACAATTGGTGCTGTTTTCTTTGGAATCTTTACCACACAGTTTTTTTTTTTTTGAAGGGGTACCCTCATCCATTGCTGGTGGGAATGCAATCTTGTGCAACCACTTTGGAAATCAGTGTTTCAGTTTCTCAGGAAATTCGGGATCAACCTACCCCTGGACCCAGCAATACCACTCTTGGGAATATACCCAAGAGATGCCCTATCATATGACAAAAGCATTTGTTCAACTATGTTCATAGCAGTATTATTTGTAATAGCCAGAACCTGGAAACAACCTAGATGCCCTTCAATGGAAGAATGGATGAAGAAAGTGTGGAATATATACACATTAGAGTACTATGCTGCGGTAAAAAACAATGACTTCTCGAATTTTGCATGCAAATGGATGGAAATAGAAAACACTATCCTGAGCGAGGTAACCCAGACCCAAAAAGATGAACATGGGATGTACTCACTCATAATTGGTTTCTAGCCATAAATAAAGGTCACGGAGTGTATACCTGGTGAACCTAAAGAAGCTAAATAAGAAGGTGAACCCAAGAAAAAACATATAGTTATCCTCTTGGCTAAGGGAAGTAGACAAAAAATTTTTTATTATTGTGTTTTCCATAGAGATTCTTGTTTTATTTATTTTTCCTGTTGTACAACATCAAATTCTTTTTCTAAGGTAGAATTTATTTTCCTTGTTTTTACTTGCGTGGGCCTACACGTTACTGTTGAGGATCAAATTCAGGGCGCTTTGCATACTAAGAAAGCATTCAGTCAGTGAATTGTACTGCCAGCCCTTATTAGGTTCTTGGTAAATAATTGAAAACGTCTATGTATGAGGCTAGACTCCATTCACTAGATCAAAGTTTGGTTGTAGGCACCATGGTAGGTTTGACATTTGGTAAAATACCTGAGTCCATGACTTTATGATGCTCTGAAACCACAGCTCTTCATGTCAATTTCAGCATCCTGGTGTCTAATCTTGTTAGATTCTCAGTGAATCAACCATCAGCATGAGTTTGCGCATCTTCCCTTCACTGAAATTGGTTTTCCGGAATGTGTGATGAAAAAAATTCCGATACGTTCTACATAGAGAAACTTGATTGGAGACAAGTGGTCCAGTTACAAGGAGAAAGCACTGTTCAGCTGCATCAGGAGCACCACATTTATGCTCTGTGACTCCACTGAGGATGGTCAGGATATACCTGCTGTAATTAGAACTTTTCGTTTTCTTACATGCTGGCTGAAGGAGTTTTTTCCTGTGTCTCAACAGCTTTCAAGTCATATCTGCAGTAATAAAATTTCTAGGCATTTTGTGAAGTTTATCCATCTGTATACCGCCATTCTGTTGCAGCAATTGGCTTCATGACAGTTGCAATAACCTCCCCTCTCTTCTCCACCCTGTATTTAGCAGCACAGTGACTCCTTTTTGGTGTCTTGGAGAAATACACAGCTGATCACACATAGCTGTCCATTTCTCTAATCAGAGCAGGGCTTTAGCTGTAATGGGGCTTCCTCTTCCTGGTTGCTGCTTTAAACCTTGTGTTTGGCTTCAGGTTTCTTCTCTAGAGTGTCTGTCTGGTTTCCCAGCTTTTGAGCCACCATCCTACAGGACAGGGTAAAGCCAACTGCACTGATTGTAGGTTTACTGTGACATTCCATCTGCTCCGTTCAGAGTCATCTCACTCTTTCAGCTTCGTGAGGATGAAATTTACAACTTTTCGTCTTTTCCCATAGAAGAATTGAGTGTGAGAAGTTTCCCTCTTGGTCGTACATTAACACAGTCGTATAGAGTGTGATCTGTTGTACTTTTATTCTCAGGCAGTTCAGTACAATTTTTTCAGGCCCCTCTTAGCTAGCTGAGCACCTGGATCGTGAGCTCCATGAGTTATTTAGCAGTCTGAGTCCCAAGGGCTGACTTACGATGCCCGAAAGGCATGCGCTGACCTGGAAAGGGTTGCAAGTATGTTATTTAAAGGAAAATTCTAAAGACAACCATGAGACTGCCTGTTACTGACATTTAGAATTGGGGTATTTTAGGATAAGCTCTTTATGCCCAGAATTAAGTAAATATTGGTTTAAAAAATTCTTTTTGGAAAGAATCAAATTGTAGGGCTAGTGAAATAGTTCAGTTGATAAAGGGTTTATCTCCAAAGTATGGGGACTTAATTCGGGCTCCCTAGCAATCACGTAAACATTCTAAGCATGATGCCATGGAGTTGTCATCCTTGCACAAGGGGGGAAGAGAAAAAAGGATCCTTGGGACTTGCTGGCTAACTACTCCTGGTGCATCTTTGACCTCAGAATCGTGAGCTGTCATAGCTTTCCTTTCTTTATATGACAATCAGGTGTTCTGTTACAGCAACAAGACAACAGGGAAGGTATGTTAAAGAAGGCAAGAAGCGGCTGTGTGTGCTCGTGATGGAGAGGTAAGGGAGGTTCTGGTTAGAAGGATGGGATGTCTCCTGTCCTTGATTTCTCCTCCAGCTGTGCTCTCTGTTGGCTCGTCGGGGCAGCCTCTAGCTGGGATGTTTTGGGGGAAAGCACCAAGGCAGTTTTATGCCTGCAAAGCGTAATTTCCATGATGAACTCTCAACCCATCTCTTCTGTAATTTCATCACTTCAGCCGTTAAAAAAAAGAATATGTAAACGGAGGTCAAAAGGTCTGTGCTTTGATAAGAAAATTGATTTAGAAAGTTAGAAGCATGCCCTCATTTTCCCCGATACAAACCTTCCCTTAATTTAAAATCTGTCATCAATCAAATGAGTTTGGGAGTGAAAAAGTTAGCAGTAATATGCGAAATTTCTCCATCAAAAAAATGTGTTTCAAATATCATACTCAATTAGAACTGGGCACCCAGCTGTCACTTATTCTTGCCAATTTGACCAATTATAGATCTCCATAACAGTCCACATCAATTGCAAAAAGAAACCTTTTGATGAAGCCATGATAGCCACATTAACGTATGCATTTCTAATACAATTAAAAATTGTATTGGTTTGGACAGATGGCAGTAGTGGCATTTCCTCTAGGGTCTATGTCCTCTCCAGCCACTAGCTGTTGGCTAGGTTTGCAGTACCGGGCATGAATTCTCTCCTACTGACTAGTTCTCAAATTCAACTAAAGAGCTTTCAGCTGTTCTTCAAATGCTGTGTTGAACCACTGGGGGTATCTTGCCAGGCCAGACATTGTGGTTTGAAGGTTTCACGGATGGGAAGGGCTATTGATGGCTTTTCTTCTTCAGTCGCTTGCACATTACCTTTTGAGATGGTGAGATCAAGTGACAGTAGTCTACACTGTTTGGGGAAGCTATTGGACCCCCCCCCCCGACCAAAAACTAAATGGGAGGCTTCTGCTAGATGGCTATGGCTCTTTGGTGGGATGGGAAGAGCAGGGCTTTGGTGCCTTCTATGGCATACCTACATCCAATATCTCTCTCATTTATGTATGTGTATATATTATCCATAGTTATTTGTACATGCATATTCACATGTATGTATGCATTTTGAAGTTATCTGGTAAAATAATATTTCAAACTCTTTACTTTTATATTTCTCTCCTTCCTCTTTACTCCTCTGTATTACCCTACCTCCCCTTACTCAGTGAAAACCTCCCCCCACTTTTCCCATTCCTCCCTTATTGAAATGTTTCTTACTATCCCCCTTGCTGGAGCCCCTTCTTCTCCTCCTCCTCTGATAGCCCCTTTCTACTTTCTTGGTATCTAAAATCACTACTGCTTATATACTCAAATAAAAAAATTCAAAGCTGAGACTCACACAGAAGAGAAAAGCATGTGTTTTTTCTCTCCGGGTTCCAGAAATTGAAGGCAGAGAGAGCAGAAAGACTGATAGAACCAAAGAGAGAACCAGGAAGCCTATTACTAGATGGTATCTTCTAGACATAACAGGGAAACTGCGCCCACAACATCGGAACAATGCGGTTTCCTAAACAAGACCAGCAGAATGACATCACCAGCCGACGGGCTGATTCCCGTACCTTTTCTTGCTATCCAGGCTAACCAATCAATCAGCTCTGAGATTGGTGAGAGATTGTGTCTAAAAAAGTAAGGCGGTAGAGGAAAGCATCTGGAATCGAACTTTGTCCTGCATAGGAACACACATTGCTCCTCCAGCACCACTCACATGCACAGAAATAAAAATCAAGTATAAGCATGGGAGGATTAAGAAAGGAGTGAGAGAGGTAGTAGGAATTACAGTGATTAAATAAGACCAATAAATAATATATTCAGGAGGAGAAATTGTGGGTTGGTAGCTAATGATGGTGCTAGATCAATTGAGGGGAAAATGGACAATGTTTATTTGCTTAAAGAAAAATAAGTGAGTGCTGCCATACATTTTTCTAGTCAAATAGTGTTTTATTTTCACTAATGTATAGCTCAGCTTCTCTACCTAGTCATAGCCTTTATTATATACATCAATTAGCGCTGTCACTAAATCAAAATCCAAAGAGTTCTGGATCCAGACCTTAGTGAGTCTTAGGTTTGCATTAGAATTTGGTGTCAATTTGGAAACATTTTGAACATATTGCTTCAACTATAAAAAAGCAACGGAAATATTTATTGGCACCTTATAGATAATAACTAGGTCTGTTTTCCCACCTACACTATAATTTCCCCTAATATACATTACAAAATTATAGATCGTGCTCAACTGAATTACAGTTTGGAATAATAAGTGATAGATTTCCAGCATCGTATCTCAGTTGGGAATGAGTTTTAAAGTCTGAATCTAAAACAAAAATAGAAGCAACAATGCCCTTGAAAACGACCTTATGCGCAGTCTGGTCCTGCCTTTCATTAAACCTAATAAATTATCCCTTCAGCCTTGGGTCAGAGCTCCCTTCCTTTGAATCAGAGTTAGGCTGACAGCTGGCTTACAGAGAAGGCACTGAAGGGCCATAGTCAAGGCAAGATGTTCCCTGAATGTCTGAAAGGGAAGATCACACAGCGCAGCAGCAAGATGTGGATACTCAAGTCGAGGACAGGGGTGACAACTGGGCAGCAGCAGCACAATTCTATCCTCCGTTTCCTGCTAACCCAGAGCCATAAACGCATCCTGTGGATGACAGACAAGCAGTTGCGGTTTCTCTCTAACCTTATGCATGCGCAACTGAATGCATTTATGTCAGAGAAGCACACCCTGCTCTCTCTTCTACTCTAATATTTACCAGATGGCATCAGAGAGCTAGAGTCTTTAACACTATGAACATCTTTTCACAAGCATATGTGAGAGTTAGGCTTGCTATTGCTAAAGGAATTTTTTTTAATGTATCAATTTAAATATGCAAGCCAAGTAAACCCGAGTCATTTGACAGAACTTTTGCCCAAATTATGATAGAGGCATGACAATGATAATAATTTTTAAAAGGATACATTATGGGGTCAAAACATCCAGAGTGGTTATAGTCTAGTCTTGCACAATACAGCTGTGATGTGTGACAAGAATCTGGAAACATCTGCTTCTCTCTGATATATGGCTGGAACCCCATGGGAAGGGATGTTGCAAAGCAGGGTGAGCATACTGGATGGACTAATTGCTGCTTTATACTCTGAAATCCAGTTATCTTGGCAATTAAGATAGGAATATTTGCTGGGTAAACACAAAAGCAGAATTTCTCTCCAACACAGGTTCAGAATATGTCCCAACATCTATTCCACACGCTAGCTCAGTGAAGTTTTTTGTGTGGGTGCTGAAAGCAATTTTATTTACTACATACAGATATACTATGCACAAATCAATGATGCGTTCAGCTCTAAGAGTCAATAACTAATATTAAAAATAAGCATTTTTCCCTTCCTGCAATGAGCTCAATATATAGCCAAAAATGGACAAACTTCCTGGGTTCCTTGTAAATAAAAACACAATTAAGTGTGCATTGGAGACAGAGAAATGCAACCTTCATTTTTCCCTCAGCCTACGCTGACTTCTGTACTTTCCCAGACTTATTGATTCTCTTAGTCTTCAAAATTTTTTGATGAGAAGTGTATAAAACAAAATTGAAAATCAATGAGAGAAGAAAGAGAGAAAAAAGAAAGAAGAAAAGAGAAAAGGAAGGAAGAAAGAAAGAAGGAAAGAAAGGAGATTAAGAGAAAGACAAGGTCCAAGATACAAATAAACTACATTAATAAACTTTTGAAAGTTAGAATAATCTGGTAGCCTATTAAAGTCATGTGGTTATATTTTAAATAAACCACACAATTTACGGCCATGAGGAATTAAACTTGAAGCAATAAGAAACACTCAGTTTGTCCTCTGTGTATGTTTAGAGACCAGGACATTCATTAAACAGAGTAATGATAATCCGAGGCCCCCAGACGTGAATTTATTTTACTTTGCGGAATATGTCTATCTTGTGATGATATTTGCTGTTCAATAAATCAGTGTGGAATTGCAAAAGCCTCCATTCAGAGTAGTTAACAGTTCAGGTCCATCTTGAAGTACCAGTCCATCGATTAGTCTCTACTTTTTCTAATGCCTATGTTCAAGACTGATTTATGAAGAGCCAGGTTTTAACTGGGCACTTTGTAAAACAAGCAATAAAATCTTTTCACATAAATTAATGCCAAAGTATCTAATCTAAAGGGAGTTTTCAAATGTTAGATAGCGCAGAGAAGCATTCCGTTTCACCACACACTGCCATAGAACTATACAGAAACACAGAGATATTACATGTGAAAATGTCCCAATAAAGGCCTCTATAAACTTTATTATAAATCAACCAAATCAAGTCAATTTTGTCTTGTTGATAACAATGCCATACTTACAACTGCCTTCAGTTAAAGTAATAAACAATGAGATGCATCTGAATATTTATCCAATTCACGTTTGTGTGTCTACTTTCTCGTTGGGTTTGGTTTTGAACTAGTATTCCTTTAAGCACCCTTTGTCCCAATTTGATAGACAAAGAAACTGTTTCTGATAAGTTAGGCCACTCATCAAAGGCTACACCAGTTTGGTTTTGCAGAAGACGCTATATTTCCTAATAAAAGGTCAGTTTCAAACACATTATGTTACAGTTGTGGTATCGGAGACCACTTATTTGTTCCGTGCTGCTCAGCCCCAAAATAATCACATAGAAACCATAGTGCTTGCAATACTGCTTGGCCAATAGTTTAAGCATATTTCTGGCTAATTCATATCTTAAATTAGATCATCTCCATTAATCTGTGTATCACCACAAAGCTGTGGCTTACCTGGTAAATCTCCGGTGTCTATCTCTTGGAGGGCTACCTGGCTTCTCTTGACTCTGCCTTCTTGTCTTCTTTCTCCCCTCATTCAGTGTTATATGAAGGCTGCTCATTGGTTCCCAGATGCTCTGCCCCAAAATAATCACACTGAAACTGTATTAATTAAATCACTGCTTGGCCCATTAGCTCTAGCTTCTTATTAGCCAATAATTCTTATATCTTAATTTAACCCATCTCCATTAATCTGTGTATTGCCATGTGTCAGTGGCTTACTGGGTAAAGTTCTGTCTGGCTCTGTTGGGGCTACATGGATTCTTCTCAACTCTGCCTTCTTTCTCCTGGCATTCAGTTTAGTTTTTCCCTGCCTAGCTCTGCTCTACTCTATCAACAGGTCAAGACAGTTACTTTATTAACCAGTGTATTCACAGCATATAGAGGGGAACTCTACATCAATTCAGTATAGTTTTCCCTGCCAAGTTCTGCCCTGGTATAGGCTCAAAGCAGTTCTTATTAATCAATGGTGTAATCACAGCATACAGAGGGGAATCCTTCATCATAGTTGACTGTATATGGAGAAGGAAAGAGAACAAGGTTCTTTGAGGTGTTTCCCTTGTATTCTTGTGTTTCTGAAAATGTTAACTACAGTGTAAAGAAGAGAATATACAAAAGAAATGTCTGAGTCACTGTTCTACTGCTTCTGAAGAGACAACACAACAAAGGCAACTCTTATAGAAGAAGATGTGTTTGTGGTGAGGGGGTGCTCACCTTTTTAGCTGGTTAGTCCATTCTCATCATGGCAGGAAGCAGACAGGCATAGTGCTGGGGCAGTAGCTAAGGATTTGCATCCTGAGCCAAGGGCAGCAAGAGAGACGCTCAGCTTGGCACTGGCTTTCGGTATCTCAAAGCCCACCCACAATGACACACTCCTCCAACAAGGCCACACCTGCTCCAACAAGGCCACAACTCCTAATGCCTAATCCCTGTAATCCTTCTCAAATGTTTCCATTCTCTGGTGACTAAGCATTTACATAGATGAGCCATATGGGGACCATTCTCATTCAAACCATCTCAAGAAACTTCCTATTTGCCTCTAGATGCTGATTTCACATTGCATCCTACTTGGAGAAAACGAAAGAAACACTTTCCTTAATACCATTTTTTTTTTATCTCACTCATGGAAGTGGGTTCATTTGAGGAGCCTAGAAAGGGGATCACAAGGCCTGCACAACGTAGGTACCACTTGACTTCTCAGAATCGCCTCTCCTTGGATCTTCCTCATCATCCTTAGATGCTTAACACATGAAAGTAGGGTGGGGTCAACAGTGCAATTGATAACTTAAAATCTAAATTTGAGGATGGAAGTCACAGAGTGTCATTCTAGTGTACCAGTTTTCATTGAACATGGCTTCTTATAATTATGGAGCCTTTTGTTCATGTCTTGTCCTTAGAACAGTATCCAGGAAGGCTCCCCAGATGTTTCCAGAACCTCTATGTGATCTTTTTGTTACCTTTATTGACACTAGGAAAGCAGAACTTTATTGCCTCAAATAAAATATATTAATAAAGTTGAATCTACTTAAACGATTCTAATAAAAATTTCGTGACTAAAATGAGAAAATTTCTAACCTGCTTGAGACAAAAAGAAAAGGCAGTAATAATAAAAATTAGATAAGCTTATAAATTTTGCTGCCTGACAGTGACAGTTTTTTTTATAACCACAAAACTTTGACACATCATAGTTTAAGAATATGCTTTCAAAATGTCTAATTGCTAGATGAGAGAAAGACAAGAATCTGCTTTGAATTCCAAGCTTCCATCTGTTAGCTGATTGATTTAGTATGAGTTTGCTAATAATGATTTTATTTTTCAAAACGCACATTTTGAATAAAGATGTGAAAACACACTTCTCCTTTCTGCTGATGGTTCTGTTGTGGTAATAACTCCAAGCTAGGCAGCTCTCAGTCCACCATGGTAGATTATCCTCCCTGGTCGGGAGCTTTCGCTGAACCCTCTGCTTTTCCCTCACACCTGCTCTTTCAGGAGCAGTCAGGAGTCACTGTTATCACCATGGTTAATGTATTGCTTGAAGCCTATAGGGAACACAGGCTCTATGAACAAAGGGACCAATCAGGTTTCATCATTTGTTATCACATTTCTGTACGCCACATACAACTGGCTGGTATAAGACATCAGATAAACTTCAAAATAGACAACAGATCACGTTTCGATGAAGAAACAAATATTAGAATCAGCTAGATTTATGACAGTTATGAAAGAGGTCCCCAGTGTCACGGTCCTCGGTAATATCAGTTTGTCGGTTTTGTTTTGTAATGGATTGCTCACGGTATCCAGAGACAATCCATGCAAAGCTTATAACACGATACCTAGAACACAGTGAGTGCTCAACGAAAACACTTTGGGGAACATCATCAATCACTCTTGAAGTTACAATGACATGTTCATTGCATGTTTGCTACAGCCTTGAAAACATGCTACCAGAGGCATTTCAAAAGCTACCTGCTTTTTCAACTTTACTCGCAAGTCCTTTCTCCCCTGCTAGTGGTTCTGGAATTTGGGGGTGTCTCTTCTTAGTTGCCATATGATACCATGGAAATTGGGGGTTACATCTTAGGCTTCTTAGTCTCATTAATTCAAAAGCAATTAAGAATGGGTTTCAGCAGGAGTTTGAGGGAAATTTTGTAAAGGTTTGAAAGAACAACCCCCAGGGAAAGCAAACTGTGAATCTCTGCAGCTGCCCAGAGAAGAACAGAGGAGTGAAGGGGAAAAGGCCAGACCGTTTGAGTTTCTAGCATAGTGGTCCATAGGACAGCAGTCAACCACGTGGTATAAGGAGGTCAGAGAAAGAGAAAGAAAGTTCAAAGTTTGAGGGAAATCACACTTAGATTCTGGCCAACCTCTTAAAGAAACAGAAGAAAGGGTGAAGGAGAAGTTGTTTCTTTGTGACAGGATACTGAGAAAAGCGGACAGCCCCAACCGGCCCTTATGGCTGCTCAGCTCAGAGGGTTTATACTGGGGGCAGGAATTCTGGGAAGAAAAGGTGCCTCATTAGAAGATTAATTGTTCCACCTATCTTTTTAGCAAGGCTTAAAATGAACCCATCCTCCTAGGGGTGGTCCCCTCGCTAGGTGAATGACCCAACCCAACTAGAATGTTAGGTCTGGAGCCAGGCCAGAGATTCGATTCTCCTGACCAGAAGTCTACCCTTATCGGGGTTTTGTTGCTACTTTAACACTATACCTTAGTCACAGAGAGTTGAGATTCTCCCAGAACACCAAACCCAGCTGGCTGCCTCTTCCTTGCACACACAATATTTCCCTTACCTTGAAGCCCTTTGTTTCCTAGACCGCTTAGCATGCTGACTCCTATTCCAACCCTTCACTAGCAGAGTTAATTTGTGTCTCCAGGCACTTTAGACATAGCACTTTTAGTACTTTTGTCTTATTGATTTCTCCCCTCTCAAGCTTCTGAAGAGCAGCGTGAATGCCTGTCACAGACATTCGGGGTGTGCAAATCCGTTGCACAGGGGTCAGCCTTGCTTTCAACACGATATGGATTTTTCACACAGCGCTTTACTTTTCTTTTGCAGGAGAACTTCATTTACTGACAATGGTATCGGTATTGATGGATGTTTCCCTCCCACTTCCTGCCAAGCCTCACCAGATGTAGATGTGGTACTAATGCTTTGTGTAGCCCGGCGTTGGTTGCCAGGACTGGCTTTTGGAAAGACTAGAAAGAAGCCTGTGTTGTGTCAGTTCCTGCGGAACATCAACAAACCCAATTGGAGCTGCTGCTCTCACAGACTGTCCAGGGACAAACACAAGGCCACTTGGGGTCTCTGGGCAGATGCCTTGGTTGGCTCTCAGCTGGTACACTACAAAGTTCCTGTCTTTCAAAACTGGCTCATCTGACTGGGAGCACCAGGGCTGGCTTTTCTGGAGAGGGAGACGGGCAGGAAGTGTTAAATGCTAACTGTGGTGTATTTTGTTCTGTGCTGTATGAATTTCTTAAGCCCGGTTATAACTGAGTTCCATCTAGGCATGAACATTTGGGACTGGAAGTCACAGGGAGTTTTCCTTGGCTTCTTAGGAGACATCCTAATTCTCTGCTTGATAAGAGACATTTAGAACTGATACTGGGATGAGGCCAAGGGCAGTAGTTAAACTATGTTCATAGTCTATAGGGCTTCTCCAAGCAGCCTTATCCAGAATGAAAGGTTTTCTGAGGACACAAGATGTCCTCAGTGACAGTAAGAGGGACTAAGATCACTACTATTAACCGACTATTACTTTCTTCTTTAATGCTTTAGCTTCCTTACTGTAAATGGAGGTAATGCATAGGGTTCTGTTGGGGTTAGAACAGAAGAGAATACATGTTAAGGTGCCGAGAGTCTTCGGGTCACTGCAATTATCATTAGCAAAAGTATTATTGCTGTCATTATTTTGTTTGCTTTCATATGGTTTTAAGCTAGGAAAGGCATTTGTAGCTATCAGCAAATGCCTTGGATTCTTGGAATGGTTTTAATTTTCTAAATTAAGGCTACTGCGATTTGTATTTCAAATGTTAACTCCAGCATTTAACACTCTAGTCTATAAGGGCGGCTTTTTCAGATGGTAAAAAGGGCTTGGCCAAGTAATCTGCTGCTTCTTGGCTATCAGAGAAGATGGCACAAAGCTAATGGCAGTGATGGCCTACCCTAGAGGTATGTCTGGATAGTGACTCCATGTTCTTTCTTTAGTTAACACCTTCCTCCCTCTTTCCCTTCCTCCGTCCTTCTTTTCCTTCCTCCCACCCTTTCCTTCTTCATTACAAACCCTTTCAAAGGTTCTTAATTCTTCAACTAAAACCTTCTCAGGGATGCTGTCTCCTATAAACATCAAAAGACCTATTTTAATACAGACCTTTATATAAATGCTTGTATATAACATTCTGTTGAGAAAGGAGAAACTGGAAACATTTTTAAAGCAAAAGTTACTGACTCCTAACTGATATGGCAGTCAGGATAAACTTGAAGAAGAAAATACAAAGAAAGAAAGAAGCAGGAAGTTGCAAACCAATTGGCAGAACTGGGCTAAATCTTTGAATCTGCCTGGGAAACAACACATAACATATAAACTAAGTGTAAATTCTGAACTTGTCAGGTGACTATAGATTCCTTATGTCCCAAATGGCATAGTAGTCCATACGTGTTGTAACTTAGAAGGTGTTAGTGACCAAAAGAAGGGTTGCAGTATTTAAGTTTTAGTATGAGGGCTTAGATAAATCCAAGTCAATCTCAGAACATTTAATACCATTGGTAAGGAAGAGTGTAAGGATATCTGGCTGTTAAAGTCTCTAAAAGGTGTGTTGCATTGAATAAGGAATGTCTGTCCTCACATGAACTCATTGTACAGCATAAGCACTTAAAAGCAGGGCTATTTGTAAGGAAATGTGCAGCCTTGCCAAAAAAGAGACACCGGACACTTTCAGGTGGCTTAAACTCCAGATCCCACAAACACATTTAGGTGCTCAGTTCATTGACATCCTGTGGTTGGATTTGAAGGCCTCTGCACAAAACCAAAGGAGTGTAGCCGATGTATGTACGCAGTAAGATCAGTTTCATTCCATTCCTGAAATTTGGCCCTTTCCCGAGTAACAAAAAGAGCCCTACGAGGTTTAGCCTTCCAGCTAAAGCCAGGGGTTTTAAGCTCAATTGCCTTGTAGTTTGTGACATGATAGGGTAGGATCAGAGTGAGCATGGGCGATGTGCCAGGTGAAACCCACACGTGCAAGAATGAGGTATGGACATGGGGCAAGGGAGCATGGTCAGGCACACTTTCTACTAGGGCAACTCTGTGTTTCAGGATGCCATGGAAAAGAAATATGTTTTTCAAGATTTTGGAAGAAGGTAGACCCATTATGTGAATATCCTTCAAAAATTCTTTGATGGGTTTCTATTAAATTGGTTTTATAAATAGAGATGATTTCTAGGAGTCATTGAGTTTAGACAATCATTGCTTTTCAAGGTATGCTCACTCAGGATGAGTCTTAGTTAGGGTTTTTATTGCTGTGAAGATCCACCATAACCACAGTAACTCTTATAAAACAAAACTTCAATTGTGGTTGCGGCTTACAGTTCAGAGACTCAGTCCATTATCATCATAGCACGGAGCATGGCTGCTTGCAAGCAAACATTGTTCTGGCTTCATCTTGATCAGAAGGCAACAGGAAGTAGACTGTGTGTCACACTGAGAGAAACTTGAGCAAAGTAGACTTCAAAGCCCGCCCCTGCTGTGACACACTTCCTCCAATAAGGCCATACCTACTCCAGCAAAACCACACCTCCTAAGAGTGCCACTCCCTTTGGGGAGCATATTCTTTCCAACCACCATGGGATGTTAGTAGTAAAACGAATGGATAGATTATGAAGGCAAATAAGAATCAAGAGTATCTTTGTGGGAGCCAGAAGCACTAACAGAAGAGCTATTCTTAGACCTCACACCTTATATGGTGCTCATGTAAGGAGTGGATGCACATAGCTGTCTGGGCATCTCATTATGATGTCATCCTCCAGCTTGCATGTGCCGCTTTTCCTCTTGTTTTTCTTCAAGTCTTACAAGGTGCACATACCACAGAATTTACTCTGTTTTGTGCTAACTCAATGAGATCTATACAATAACATATTTTCCCCAAGAGTCTCTTCTTCTACATCCCTGTCTAACAACTTAAAGGTAAGTTTCCTATGTCTGGCACCGGGGCTTTTGTTAGATAGTATATAGCTCTTGTGTGAAGTATAATCCCCAAACGCCAAGTTATAGACTGCATTTAAGCATAAATACACATATATACTTATATATTTTATATATCATTATATATTATATATTTAGTAAATCTAAAATAATGTTTCTCAATGACTTTCTCAAATGTCCTTTGTGTTATATTCCCTCCTCCCATTCTTTCCCTCTGTACTACCTTCCCTCCCCATTCCCAATCAATGCTCTCCCCACCCCCCATTTTTCTCGTTTCCAACCTTGTAACACCTGTGTCATAGTAGCCTCCTCTCTAGAACTCCCCAGACCTCCAAGGTCCTTTTTTACTCTCCTGGCTTCTGTAGTTACTATAAATGTAACCAACTCCTCAGGCCACAGACCCTGAGGAGAGGTCACTACTGTTACTTTCCTAAACCAGCATAATTTCTAACCGGATTCTAGGTATTTATCTTTAGAAGCACAGATCCAAAAGCTTTCTTTTTACAGCAGACAGAAACCAACCCAGAAATGCACAGCTGCTCAAAATGCAGAGAGCAAATGAGCATGGCATGTCCAACCCCAATCAGTACATCAGTCACTCCATCGTTACAGTTCAGGGTCCCAGAACACTTCAGAAGGCCGGGACAGAAGATTATGAGAGCCAGGGGACTGGGAAGTTGGTTGGCTCTGGGATAATGTCTTCTATGTGCAACAAGAAAACTGTGCCCACAATTCTCAAAAATTAAGTCACATAAACAAAACTTGCATATTGATACCGCTTAATATGCCAGTGTGTCTGGGGAAAATTTTCCAATTCCTACCACTTCACAAATTAAGCAATTAATGGCCTCTAAGAAAATAAGAATCAGTTGTCTCCAGGCATGAGTCCTCTGCTAAGTTAGCCAATTTATTTAGAGTTCTGTTCTAAACAAATGCACATAGAAGCAATGCTAAATGGGCTAGCAGGCTATGTTTCTACATACACGTGTATATATAAGACATACACACACATATATAACATATATAAAATTAAATGATAATATGTAATACAACACACATGTAATCATATAATTAAAGAAGAGATCATGAGTTTGAGAGGGAGGAATGCAAGGAGCTGCAGGAAAAAGAGGGAGTGTTGTAAATGATATAAAATACAACACTCACATATAAAGTTCTCTAAAAATTAATTATGAAGTTATATTTTAATTAGATCACAAACTAACACATTCTTATGATGCTTCTGTAACCAACATTTTATTAACACTAATTATCCCTTCTGTCCTTCATCTCCCTGCCCATCCCTGCTTAAACTTCTAACTCCCAACAGACCTCCATACCTTCATATCGCATGTGCTAATCTTTCCCCTGAATCTGTTCAAAGTAAATCTTACTACTTCCTCCTATAAATAACACACTGGACTTCACCATCACTGAGTGATATACCTAAACCCACATCTGTGTTTGAGAAAAAGAAGGACCTGTAAGTACCGAGGTGGTAATGTGATTAGAGAAAAATCCATGGAACTACAATTATAATAAAAACAATGATGATAATAATAATAGTAATAATAATAATTCTTTTCTGGGGAGTAGCACAAATACATGTGATTTCTTGTTATTCATGGAATAACCTTTTCAAATTAGTTATTTGTGTATTTTAAAATAGAAAAACTCTGAAACTTAATTCAGTTTTAATTTTAGTTTCATGAATAACTCCTAATTGTTAAGGAGTGGCTCCAGGCACAAAGCCCACACCCTATGACACTGTCATCCTGGGGATTCAATCTATGGGTTTGTTAGGTAAGGTAAACGCCCTATCACTGAGCCGCATCTCCAGGGCAGAAGGAAGCATGAGTATCAGAGCCCCACTTCCATGTGTGTTAAGACAATTCAAGGAAGGGGACAAAGGGATACGTGATATGCTTGGGAAGTACTAAGGAAGAGAAGGACATCAGATTGGCTTCTACGGGAAGATGAACTTCATGCATGCCAAAAAAGAAAATGTGAAGCATGGTAGAAAAGAAGCAAAACAGTGAAACTAAAGAAAAATCAAGTGGCAATCACAGCAGAGACAGTTCATGGCCACAATATTTATCGACTGAGAGTCTCTCTAATGTAAATACTACAGCCATAGGGTATAGTATGGCAGACAACATAGTTTAAGATATAGCACAGAAAATCTGGAGCACGTGTCTCAAGTACAATCATTGTTAAGAAAAGTATGACCTCATATGTAGCAGAAAGTTGGGCATCCATCTGAGAAGGCAATGCAGGCTTTCCAAGGGAAGCGACAATAAAACTGAACTCAAAAGGGTGAAGGGGTTTACCGTGATGAGAGAAGGAACAGAATTTCAGTGACAGAAATATCATCTGAAATGGTCCTGAGTCAGAAAAAGACATGGAGTACACAGAGAAAGCAGAAATACATGGAACAGACGACTGGCCACATCCATTTCGACTTTGGTTCAATGACTGCAGCTGGTAAGTGTTTTCTTTCCTTTCTGTCCATCTCTCTAGAATGACTTTGGCCCGTTTCTCACCTTGCTGCTAGAGAGGCATTTTCAAAATGTAAACCTTCCCATGCCACGAATTCCACAATGGTCCCCCACTGCCCACCCAGTAAAGTCACATTCCCAGCATGGGGTACACAGGAATCTTCAGTTCCTTTGCCTTTGCGTCCCACCCCTCCAGCCCTAAAGGCCAATGACTCTGTTTATGGCCCTTCAAAGCAGTCATGCTTGTTCACCTACTTATGTCTGTGCCAACTGCTCTTTCCTTTGCCTAGGATGCCTTGGACTGCCTGGAAAACTGCCACTCGGCCTTTCATGGAACTCAGACTCCGTGGTTTTTCAACGGAGGTCAGCAAGCCATAGCCGTGATTCAAATCCAATGCGTTGGCTCTTAAAGCATGCTCTCAAACGTCTACGAACGGCTTTTGCATTTTTTTTAAAGTTAAAATTAAACTGAAGGAATATTAGATTGTGACGTGTGAAAACGAAATCGAATGCAAACGCCGGTGGCCGTATAAATGCGACATTTTAGAATGCGGCCATGCTCATTTGGTCACGTGCTGTTTTTTTAAATGTCACACCTGAGTTGTAACAGCTGACCTGGAAGCAAAAACTATTACTGCTATCTCGTCATTTGTAAGATTAAGTGACCAACCCCTGCTTTATTCCTGTCTCTCCAGGGAGCTCTCTGGACATCTCTCTGAAATACTGTGTTTTCAGACCGAAACCCATGGCATGCCTCACACTCAGATCCTACTAGCTGAAGTCAGTGCTTAGTTTTGTACATGCATGTACCCCCGATATCTCAGTATTTGAACTTCCTCATGTGTATCGAGGAGGAGAAACCACCCGTCTGCACAATTCTATGAAGACCAAAGTAGCTAACAGCATAAGTGTTTAGAACAAAGCCTGGCAGACAAGAACATTTTGATGCACTGCCTACATCAGCATCTTCCTGCTGATGCATCCTATAGATTCGTCTGTTGTTATACATGACTGCATTTTAGTTATTTCCACGTGCTACATTTTTTTAACTTGCAAAAGGTGAGTCTTAATGGATGCTTTTTGAGTGAAAAAAATGAATGAATATGAACAGAATCATCCCTGTGAACTAAGAAATGTGTGCCGTGTGGAGAATCATTACCAGCAGTTAATGCCCTTGTCATCTCTGTTGCGCTATTTTCCTTTATGACTTTAGCTGGATTCCCAAAAGGCAATAAAACCACAAACCATTTGCATTCAAATGCAAGAACATAAGACATTTTTTTTGAAATCAAACTAGAGGGCTATATTACATATGAAGGTCTTACAAGTGAGTGCCAAGTTAACTAAACGTGAACTTTTATTGCCTTGAGGACCATTTCCTGGCTTTTATTGGAACCATTCTAGGAAGCATATTCACACTTTCTGATGTCCTGGTGCTCTTCTATAAACTTCTTTTCATGTCTTCTTGATGCCTCTTACACATGAGCCTGCAGTATTCAACTCAGCTCAAAAGCAAGAATAGAGTTTATCATACTATAAGAAATTAGGACTAAATATAAACCTTAAAAAAAACAAAAGAGAGAGAGAGAGAGAGAGAGAGAGAGAGAGAGAGAGAGAGAGAGAG
>NW_026067906.1:3031803-3166470 GCF_014885135.2 Alexandromys fortis
AATTCTATAACCTCGGAAGTTGCTTACAATGCACTTTCTGTTTACTTAGGTAATATTATACCCTTCTGAGGTCTTCGAAGAGTTAAAAAACAATAATTGTAGTTACAGTTTTCCTTAGTTATGATAAAGGATAACTTAGATATAAAACTTTAGATTCACAAAGATAGGATAGATGATAGAGTACTTTCTTTAATTTGCCAAATGTAAATGGACTAACTATAATGTAAATGGGTAAATGGGTAACTATAATTCTTGCTTGATAACTGTTTTGTATATGTCTATGCTAAAGTTAAAACCTTCCTTTTTATTTAGGCAGAAAAGGGAAGATGATGTGGGAAGCCCTCTCTCTGTATATGTGTTGCTTTTACTGGCTAATGAATAAAGCTGTTTAGGCCAATGGCTTAGCAGAGTAAAGCCAGGCAGAAAATCCAAACAGAGAGATATAGAGTAGGTGGAGTCAGAGAGATGCCATGTAGCTGCTGAAGGAGAAGGATCTGAAACCTTTCTGGTAAGCCACAGCCTGTGGCAATACACAGATTAATAGAAATGGGTTAATTCAAGGTATAGGAGCTAGCTAGAAATATGCCTGAGTCATTGGCCAAACAGTGTTGTAATTAATATAGTTTCTGTGTGATTATTCAGATCTGGGCAATTGGGAAAAGAAAGAGTAGTCACTGGTTACAAAATGGAGACATCACTCCTGAAGGACAGTCAGCCACTCCTGGAGGCACTGCAAGGGCCTGGAATGAACATTCTTACAGTACTTAGGGAGAAATCTTTATAGACACTATGCAATATATCTTCATGTCCTGTGATGCAAGGAGGCTGTTGGTTTGTTTGTTTCCCAGCTGCTCAGCCCCAAAATAATCACACATAAATTATATTATTTAAAACATTTCTTGGCCCATTAGCTCTAACTTCTTATTTGCTAACTCTTACATCTTACTCCACTAAACTGGGCGATGGTGGCGCACGCCTTTAATCCCAGCACTTGGGAGGCAGAGACAGGCGGATCTCTGTGAGTTCGAGACCAGCCTGGTCTACAGAGCTAGTTCCAGGACAGGCTCCNAAAAAAAAAAAAAAAAAAAGATAGGAACATACCGGGGCCATTCTCATTCTAAACTCCACAAATCCTTTAATTTGCTGCATCTCTAGCAAATATTCTACCCTGGTCTGTGACTTCTCTTTATTCTCACAAAGAAAAAAAAAGATTTAGTTTTTTTTTTCAAATCTAGTTTCTCCATAAGTCTAATAAAACACAGCTTTGAAGTCATTACCAAAGGGCTCATGAATTGTCTCCTATATTATTTTCTTGGAGCTTCCTGGCTCCAAATAAGCGATCTCTTGAACTTAACTTCTATAAAGGATGCATGGTCTAGATTCTGTCTTTTGCATATGAATGTCCAGTTGCTTCCCCACTTGTTTCTAAAATGATGATCTCTTCTCCATTTAGTTTTTCAGCTCTTTTCTCAAAGATCAAGCAGTGTGGGGTGGGGAGCTAAGTCTGTCTTCCTAGAGCCCCCCCACCCCACCCCAGGCACCCGCGGTTTGCAGTTGTTTTCTATCCACCATAGTATTTTATGTACCAGTTACCTTTCTGCTGCTCTGATAAAACAGCCTTACTACCTTGTTCAGGTTGGCCTCTAATTCCTGGGCTCAGGTGATTTTCCTGTCTCAGCCTTCAGATTAACTGGGATTAAAGGTATAAACCATTATTCATGATCTTCTATTTGCGTCAGTCCATGTGTGTCTTTACCAAAAGTGTGTTTCCTATAGACAACATACCGTCTGCCCTTCTTTTATGACCCTCCCTGAAGCTCAACAAAATATCTGCATTTTGTTCATTGCATTTAGATCATTGGCATTCGAAGTGAAAATTAATAGTTAAATTGATATATATTATATGAGGTACCGTTTCTTCTGTTATTCTAAGTTTCTGGGTTTTTTTAATGCATGTTGTGTTCTTCTGCACGTGGGTCTGTGCACATGTCCTTTTAAAGAGCAATATAAGCTCTTAATCCCTGAGCCATCTCTTCAGGCCCCTTTGTTTCTAGAATTGTTTTCTCTGCCCTCTGTGGTATTACTTTAACATTATATTATTTTATTTCCTCTATGTTCTTAGCCTTTTAACTATAGCTTTAGATTGTTTATCTGTGTATTACTAATTTCAATTATTGCCTTACGGTTTTCAAAATGCATTCATCACTAATCAATCTCACTTTCAAATAACATTCTACTGTACCTGCTAGATGGGTAACGCTACTTGTTGCCAGGTCGGGCAGCCTGAGTTAAATTCAAGGGACCCACTTGCTGGAAGGAGACAGTTAACTGCTGATTCTTATCTTCTGACCTCCACATAAATGTGTGTGCGGGAGCGCATGTGCTCGTGTGTGCGTGCATAAATAAGTAAACAAAGCCATCTTATGTAACAGGTAATATAAATACTTTGCAACGCAAAATAACCCAATCCCCCCCCTCGTGTTCTTCACATCACTGCCAGCCTTCATTTTACTTGCACCCAAGTATATAATGCATAATTAAGGACGTGGTTGTTACATGTTTATCTTCTACATCCATTAGGAACATGGAAAAACAAAGGCTTCATTTAACCTTTGTGTCTCCCTTCTTGGATGCTCTTCTTTTTCAACACAGACCCCAGTTTGTTACTCATCATCTTCTCCCCCTTTAATCCACATCTGAGCATTTCTTATAAGTTCCTAGATTCCTCCTTCAGCTTTAATAGAGGACTGAGGTCCAGGGGCCTATTCTCTTGCAACAGTTTAAATATCATACTCATATGATTTCTAGAAAGGATTTAGACGAACATCTTACTTTTTGCTCTCTTATAGACAAAATGGGTTTTAAAGTCTGTCTTTGAGCTTTTGATCTTTGAGGTGTGAAGATCACATGCATGTGTGCTGGACACTCTCCATCTTACTTGTGTTTCTTGGACATCACAAACCTGTGGTTTGGTTTCCAACAGTAAGCTGAGCAATTTTCAATTACCATCGATTCAAATATTTCTTCTGCTCGTGTCTTTCTTATCCTTGTATCACCACTGTGTATATATTCCTTCATTAACAAGTGTCTCACAGTTCTGGGATAGTCTGTTTCATAGTTATTCCAGTCTTTTTTATTGCTCGCTTTCGATTTTCAAGGTTTTTTTGGGGGGGTGCATCCCACTGTGTCTAGTCCCCTAACAAACACATCATGGGGTTCGTAGTTTCTGCTCTGTTCTCTTTGGGTTTTTACAGCTTTCTGCTTCTATTGCTTATCTGTTCTTGCATGACATCTACCTTACCCACTAGGTGCCTTAACATCGCAATTATAGATGTTTGAATTCTCCATCGGATAATTTCAAGACGCCTGCTATACCTGCGTGAGGTTCAGATACTTACTCTGCCTGTGGTTGATTTTGCTTGCTTTGTAACTTTTCTTGATAACTTGACAATGCATGCTAAGTGGGGGAAATAAAATGATATAAAAGAGCATTAGCAATGTGGTAGCAGCATGTAAACCTAGAAGCAGCATTCTAAAGCCCCATAAGTGGGTAGATCTCGGTCTCTTAGTGAGCTGGAGCCTCTGGTCTGTAAGCTTTGCAAACACCTCTCAGTTATCTCCTGGATGACTGGAGTTAGCAGAGCTTTCTATTTCTCTCCTTCCATTGGTACCCTGGAGGAACCCGGAGTTGTCTATTTTCTGTCCTCCACGTGGGTGCCAGCTGGAATTGAGTGTTATGGGTACCTGCTCAGCAGAAGTTTAAGATCTTGTTAAAGGGTTTCTCTGGAGAGCAGACCTTGGTAAAGACTGAATACTTCAGTGTATTTCAAAACGGTTTCTTTTTCCATCTTCCTGCTGGAAGCAGAAGGGTTTATCTTTGATATTTACTGTGGAGTCCTCAGAGAACTCCGGGGGGTAAAGTACACAGAAGTCCGAGGGCTCTCCGTGACTAAGTACCCAGAATCCTTTAACTCCCCTTGGAGGCAATGGGGTCTTTGTAGCGGCTGCCCCTGCAGGTGTGCACCACCTGGAACACATCTGTTTCAGTCCAGGCTTTTCTCATTAGTTTCTTCTACTCAGGCCAAGGAGCGACTCTTCCTCCATGTTCGCTTCTCTGTGTCTCAAATCTGGGGCAAACATTTACTCAGTAACCTTACTTCTCTGTAACAACAAAACGGTATTTGGTTTTCAGTTTTCTCAGATTTTTTTTTCACTTCTTTCTAGATGGGGTAGCAACTTGTAAATTTCTCTCATGGCAGGTCAGAAACCACAAAGCTCTATTTTTCTTAATCCTGGGGTTTACTCATGAGCTTAAAATACATTTGTTGTACTGAATTGAGAGAGGTTTGCTGTCTTACTCAGATTTTTTTCCAGAGTTCTCAAAAATGGAATTAATAAAAATAAATTCCCCAGATTTTCTTTAGGATTGAAAGCACTTGAAATAATAAACCAGCTAGAATATTAGAAACTTAGTTTAAAAAAGCCAAAGCGTATCACACATGAGTAGAACCAATCCTACATTATGTACTCCTACACCTGCCGTTTAACTGATATTTTAATAAAATATAAAAAGAAAATAAATAAAAATAAAAAATATAAAAAATATTTTAAAAAATAAAAAACAAAATTTTAATAAAGCTTTGTGAAGAACACTCTTGTTGTCTTCACTTATTCCTTCACTATTTAATAGATAAAGAAGCTCAATCTCAATGACGTTAGCCATTTTCTTGCTCAGGGAGGAAACGGCCACCAGCTCCAGGTGTCCATTATCCCCCGTTTACTTTCCCTTTCTGCTTCATTTCCTTAAGACGGAATGAATATCAGAGTGAAGTCATGACTGGAAAGCTGGGAATTTATTGATTGATTAATTAAAATCGTTGAGCATTACGAGGTCCTGATATTATTCAACAAATGAGTCACAACTATGGCCCTCAAAGAAGACAACATGAGCATATATCACACTCTTGCTGTATGAGAAGCTTATGCAGTATACAATGACCATTATGAAGGACTGATGAGGAAAACGTAGACTTAAAGTCTAAAGGAGATGTACACAGGATTTTCTCTCTTAAAATGGATCACAATCCATTAGGGAATATAAGTCTAGATAATAGGAACTATACGGTTCAATCATTGAGTCCTATTAGGAAGTCACCGTGGGTTATGTAGTACCTGTGACAAACATGTACTGATATTCTTGATTGAGCAAAAGTAGTTATCACTTCTGCCTTGTATGCCTTTCATCTTAGTGCAGAATTTTAAAAGTGAAGTGAGAATAATTTATCTTCTAAAAACACAAAGGAAATAGCTCCTACCTTTATTTTTTAGAACTTTCCAAGTTAAAAAAAAATAACAAATATCTAAAAAAAAAAATTAGCATGGGCGTGGCTAAAACAATGACACAGAAATCTATCCTCAGAAAGCTGCATCTTACTTAATTAAAGCCTAAATGATTGTGATGTGAGCTTCCCAAACCAGAATTGTGGGAAAGACAAGATCTCAAGGGGCAAAGATAATCCATTATGTAAAAGACCCTAAGGGGCAATCAGCTGGGGATGAGTTAATGGTTTAAATGCCAACAGCGGAGGTGAAGCAACTTACGGTACTGGGGTCAACACCAAGACAAGTCAAGGAAGACTTTGTGGGCAACTTCAGAGTGTGTGTGTGGGGGGGGACCAGGAACATACAGCAATGCTCAGTTAAAAGTCACTGACTTTATTGTAGGGCCATATGAATGTGAAGGACATGTGTAACAGCCTGAAACTGAATGTCATTCCCTGAAGCAGGGAATCACAAGAAATCCATCCTTTGGTCAGGTCCTGAAGGAAGACTGGTCTGTCCCAAGTAAAATGGATACATTTTATCCAAGAAAAAAAAAAGGACACAAGGACATGCTACTGGGTTCCATGTAAAGGAACATATGTACATGTACACACACACACACACACCACCACCACCACCACCACCAAGAGAAAGAGAGAGGGACAGACAGACCATGGCTATAGCTCAGTAGTCCAGCATGTGTGACTCCGTGAGTCTGTTCACTAGTATTACAAACCAAACAAAGAATTAGGACCCCAAAACAACCCATGATCATTCAGGATATCATAATGAGATATCTATATTATAGATAACAAACTGACTGATTGTATAATGTTTATAAAGGGTTGGAAAGAAAAAAGGCTATTTCCTTTAAGTGAACCAGAATGATTTCTGCTGAGGATTGTTGAAGACCTTAGCAGATAACAAGCTTCCAGATGTCAGATAAGGGCAACCAAGACCTCTTTATATAACCCTAGTAGAACTGACTTCCCAGCAAACAGTGTCTTGGTCTATGCCCGGGCATCTCTTTGAGGAACTTACATAAGCTACTTATGGAAATGCCTGGGCATAGCCCAAAATGGTGCCGGCATATATGATGCAACCCAATGCTGCCTCTACTTGCTGCAATTTTGCCTTGTGCCTCTGGGTGGTAATTACTGATTGTTTGATCTTGGTCAATAAAATACTATTCAATTTCCCCTAAAGACATCAGAGATGTATTTATTGCAGTAAAAATATTTTCCCATGCCACTATTTGAATCTCAAGACTGTATGTCTACTCATTTAATTTCTGGCTATGTACATAGGCTTTTTAACATACAGACCAGGTACAAATTAAAAGTATAAGAACATTACTCACGTTTCCAAGGGTAAAGATAGATGGACGTTTGGCAAATTACACCTACCCTTCTGGAAGGTGATGCTGATGAAGCTGCTGGAAGTTGCCTTCTTGATTTGTCTGCACTGGCTGCCTTCCACAGCACCGTCTATGCTCTGAAGGTCGGGCTGCACAGATGAAGCAAGAAACACCTACATTAAGAATGTGGGAGATGCCTTTGAAAATTCAGTGGAATTTTATTGTGGTAAGTGTCTAGATCACATGCCTCAGACACATCACAGCTCGACCCTTGCTTTTCAAGACAGTTGTCGTAAGGGAGGACTTCCCTGAAAAGCTTGATGCCACCCTCTTTTCATACTTCTTACGTTACCATAGAGTTGTGCCTTTCTCTATGGTCAGTGGGATGCTGATAGTCAATTCAGCTGTAGATGCAGCAGCCTTGGGAGAGAGGCAAGGCTCTTTCACACATCCAGCAATCAAGCCATGCAGCGTTAGTACATTCACAATGAATGGGAAAGAACTTGAACACTGGCTCAGGACCCTTCCATCTGGAAATAGGAATCTATCTGTAACCTTAATATTAGGAGAGATATAAGCTCTAAATTTAGAAGCTGTTTTCTCTTTCCCTCAGTGCATTATATCATACGGAAGCAAACAACAGCTTAAATAAATATGATTACAAAATGCAATTGATCCCATTATGATGTTGTTAGTAAAACAGCCATTCCAATAAATGAGGTAATACCTATTTTATGTCAGATGTATTAAAACTCCAAGACCTTTTTATTTTATTATAAAATTTTAGTAAGTATAGTAAGGTAGCTAAGTGAGATCATTTATAATAAAAGTTAAAGAGATATTCTGAAAATGCTGTAATCAAAGTGCTAGGGTTTTAATTCGCCCACTAACATATAAAGAAAAAGTATTAAAATGATTAAGTTTTATGGAATATGAGCATTGCCAAGTTAAGAGTTGTGTGACATAGAGAAATAGCCCACACACAAAGGATACCTAACCTAGACCTTAGATACTTACATTAAGAGTTGTAGCCAGTTTTTGGAGCTCATCCCTTTGCTGGGATACCTTGCTCAGCCTTGCTGCAGAGAGGAGGGAGCTGGTCCTGCCTCAACAAGATTGGCCAGGTTTAGTTAACTCCCTATGAGATCCCATACCCTCCCTGAGGAGTGAATGGAGGAGGGTAGGGGGAGGGTGTAGAGAGTGGGAGGGGAAACTGGTTGGTATGTAAAATGATTTTTTTTAAAAAAAAATAGAGTTTTGGCCTGCAGTGGTGGTGCATGCCTTTAATCCCAGCTCTTGGGAAGCAGAGGCAGGCAGATCTCTGTGAGTTCGAGGCCAGCCTGGTCTACAGAGTGAATTCCAGCAAGAGTTCCAAAGCTACACAGAGAAACCCTGTCTTGAAAAACAAACAAACAAATAGACAGGAGAGTTCAATGATGGAGTGTTTGAACAAAGAGGCATGGGTATGTAGGACCTCAGAAAAATCACTGACATATAAATAATTGTTAAATGAGAATGATCTTAGGAATAAGTAGCACATGTTATGAGTTCCTAGGCTTTGAAGTACAAGAGTACGTACTACCACAGGGAAGTTAGCAACTCATTGTTAGTAGACATCAGTAGAAAACAAGTAGGTGGAAAAGCTAGGGAAAGGCTTTTGAGATAGTGTGGTTAAGGGCATGTGTGTGTGTGTGTATGTGTGTGTGTGTGTGCGTGCATACATGTGTGATGTGTATGTGTGTGAAGTTGTGGCGACAGGCATTAGGGGAAGGAAGAGGGATCATCCAGCATGAATATCAGAGAGTGACTAAGCGATTCTGGATGTAGTAGGTCTGGAGGACAATAGCTGAAAGGAAGCCGCAATGTTGGGTGGGATGAGAAGGACTCTGTCACCGCTACTGAAAAAGATTTTTTTTTTCAAGACAGGGCTTCTGTGTGTAGCTATTGAATCCTGTCCTGGTACTTGCTCTGTAGCCCAAGGTGTCCTTGAACTCAGAGAGATCCTCCTGCCTCTGCCTGCCTGGTATTAAAGGCGTGTGCCGCCACCACCACCCAGCTTGAAATGGTTTATGAATTACTATCTTCCATTGTGTTTCCCACGCATTTGGTTCCATATTGGCCTGATGTAGGTGATGCTCGGTGTTGTTAATGTCTTTCTTTATTCACGTCATCACCTCGCATTCAGAATCCAAACTGCATGGAGCTTGGGACAAACTGGGTTTTACAGAATAACAAGGCAGATGATGGCATATTCAGTCACTGGGGTAGCCATTCATATGTTTGCCTTTTATTTCAGTTGCCTGTTGAGCTTTTACACTTTGAAACCCTGCTTATCCTCCCTGTAATATGTCCAAAATGAAATTCTTCTCTCTCCTGGGTGGCCACACTCCCTCTACTTCTTGAAAGTACCGCAAGACAATTTCACTATCTCGACTGCCTAGACTAGAGCTGTCTTTCCATATATAAAAATGACGATAACATTATTCACTCAAGAAAACAGAATGGATCAGTAATTACATTGGTTCATCAGATATCAACTGGGGATGCTGGAGAAATCAGAACTAATGATCAACCTGTGTAATAGTTTGTCATTAGGTTCAGGCAATTCTTTGTTTTAATCTCTCCCTTCCTTTCCATTGTTCTGTCCCCACCCTGACATGGATTCTACAGCACCCCCTTTTCTTCATTAGTAGCCACCTACCCACTTCCTCTTTCCATTCTGTGACAGAGAAATGTACCTAAAAGATAGTTGCTGTTCGCGGGTAGCCTGCGCGAGTACCTACACGCTGGATCCTCAGTATTCACGTTCAGCAGAACAACTTCCCCCTTTTGACTTTGTAGATTGGGCAATGTCTTTTTATCCAATGTTATCACATACTATTCCTGGCTTTGCTATTGCATCAGTCTAGAGTGTCTCTGTCTATGATTGTTTCCTAATGAAATAACAGCAAATCTTTTGAGTGCTCTCTTCTTCTGAGCCCCCCCCCCCCCCGAACTTAACTGTGTACCTGTTCGGTGACACAGTACTAAGCATTTGAGTTCATGCTACTTTTACTACCTCTGTTATGGAATTGTACTGCTAAGTGTATTCATCTGGATTAGTCATTCATTGAGGATACGGAATATGGGTGATGTATGTCATTTATATGAAGTGTGTTGCCAAACATATGATAAGGGCTGTGGCCATGGCTCAGGCATAGGAAGCTTGCCTCTGCCAGGTATCTCTGGCATTAAAATAAGACATGTGTACAGACCTCCCTTCTATCCCACCAAGCATTACAAGTGAATGAAAGAATCAATAAATAAAATACATTTGAAAACACATCTTTGATGAGAGATGCGTTTTTCCCACTAAAGTCTCTTCTTATTGCATTGCTGCCTGAGCTCCCTTTGTCCACACCTAGAGAAAAAAAAAGATCAAAACAAACAACAACCTCCCCCAAATGAAACTAAAACACAAACAGAAAGTTCTTGTAACTTTTCTATTTTACCAAATATAAATCAGTGACATCCCCTTCCTCACTAAGTGAAACAAATTCCAATATGTGGTTGGATTAGCGTTCTTGGGCTTTGAAGTCTTCACCCGATTTAACAGAATCAGTCTCAGAAAGTCTCAACGTTTGCTTTCCTAAGCATCTGAAGGTCATACATAAACATTTCCTGACGAGGATTATTTCTGGAGAAATTTAAATTTGGTGGTGTTCTCTATGCTTTTCTATTTTTCTGTCTTTGAACATGAATTTAATGTGTTATATAAACTTTTATGTGTGCAGCAGAGAGAATGGCAAAATATGTAGAATGAGATGGAGGCTGTAAATTTAATTCTTACTGGATTTAGATTTTTCAGAGATGAATCAGATTGCTCTTGAAGCCCCCCTGGTGATTAATTTGAGGAGTGGGGCTAAAATCCAAACTGAATCTGGAGAAATGACTTAGTGAGTAGCGCACTTGCAACTGTGAGAATCTGAGTTCAAAGCCCCAGAATTCATGTAAAGTTGGCTGTGGTAGTATACACCCATAACCTTAGTGCTCTTTTGGAGAAATGGGAGATGGAGACAGGTGAATGAATCCTTAGAAACTGATGGTCCCTTAGAAGCTCATAGTCTAGCATACCCACTAATGAACAACGAAGAGACCCTGTTCCCAGCACAAGGTGGAAGGTGGGAACTAACATCTTGTCTTTGACTTCTGCAAGTGTGCCAAGGCACACATGTGATTCCACTCATGCACACGAACACACACACACACACACACACACACACACACACACCTCACGAACCCAAACTGGTATAAGCAATATGAGCCAAATCTGTAAACACTTCATTTAGTTTCCAAGTTAGTGAGGCAACACCCTATATCAGCTGCTGTCCCATGGAAAGTCGGCGGATGAACAGCGAGGGACATAGAGTTAGTAAGGAGTATCAGTTCCTGGGTGTGATGTATTTTATCTCTTCCTTCGTGGTTCCCTGGTCTTCTAGTCCCACGAAATACAAATGAGCAAAACTGGCAGCTAGGACTCCCCCCAGTCCTCTGGTGGGTACCTGGTCTGTCTTCCTCAGCTTCTCCTGCATGGTCACAGCGGGGGTGTTCAGGATCTGTGATGCCCGGTGCTGATGTGATTTAGAAAAGAAGATGCCACCATTTCGGTAACTGTCAGGTCATTGTCACAGCATCTACTTCCCACGGTTGAGTGTTCCTTTCGCTCATTCCTTTCCTTTCTCTCGAAAGCTGATCTTTGTCCTCTCTTTAGAAAAGAGAAGAAATCTTGACTTCTTGGTTCTGCTTTACATTCTCTTTTCCCTACTACCCACCAAGCATAAATGTAGAGTAGAAAGTTTGCTTTCTCTCCCCGCTCAACCACCCCGCTTTTTTCCAGTTTTTCTCAGTAAACTAGATAGTCAAAGAACTGAAGCTCCCAGGGTTTGGTCCGAGCTGGATTATAAGAGAGAGCATTCCCTTTCTACACCTAAGACACTTTCATCACTATGATCGTACAAAGAGGCCAAGTCCATGCTTTCTTCTGCCTCACACCTGATACAACCAAACCCATGAATCTCCATCACTTTGCTATTTAAAATGCAAACAGCTATACTGCACGCAAATTAGAATACCTCTCATTTTTCATGATAAGAACAGTTATTCACAAAATGCCATATCGGGACACCAGTTCTGAGAATTAGACCCTAGGCATTTGTAGGCACAAAATCTCTTAATTCTAGACTGAAGCGGCACACGTGTGGTAGTGAAAATGCAAAAGCATGAATGATCAACACAGTTACCCCATACATCTTAAATTAAGTTGAAAAAATGCTGGCTTCCTACATAGCGTCATTTTAAGTAACAATTATTGTAACTGTTAATTACTTAGCTATTACACCCCGAAATTATTCACTCAGAACAATGACATTAATAACATCTTGCTTGGAATCTTGCTAACTCTTGAGCGTTCTCTCATCTCCTTTTGATTCAATGCTCATTCATTCAGTATTTATCCAAGCCAGCTTTGAATCAAGCCTTTCATGGGATGAATCAAAAGCGATGATAAACATGCGAACTGTATAACCCCATTGTCTGTAGTCTTAGTAATTTCTATCCTGTGTTCCTCTACGCTTTCACTTTGTTTCTTAATAACTTCCCAAGTAAATATTATCTTCTAAATGATGAATAGAAAGGAACAGCTGAGCTTCGAAAAGTCACTACTTTGTGCAAAAAAAAAAATTAGTGTTCCATTTTTCAGTCATATAGCCCACGGCTCATTCCATTCTTTTATATATTCATTTTCCCTCTGTGAATTGAACAAGCATTCATCAGCCAGCAACTGTAAGTTAACTGCTGTAGTTCGTACTGTGGCCTTTAAAATATTGCCGTCTTTGGAGATGGTGCGAAGATAATGCTTTAAGTGAAGCAAGGAGGTGGGACTGACTCTCACAGAGGACGGGGCACTGGAATTGAATGCTAAGGATGTGGAAGTTAGTAAAACAATTTAGTTGGGGGGGTGGGCTAGGCAATTATCCCAGTGCATTGCACAGACAAAAGAAGACATGAGGAAACATAATTTCTTTATTCCTGCAATATTATGGTGGATACCAGAGTCAGTTGCGGTTTTGATAAGCATAAAACCCATGTCACGTAAAGATGCTATTCCCTAGCTTTCCCTCCAGATCATGTTAAACGCTGGCAGCTTTTAACACGTGCACTTAAGGAGTTATTAATGACTTGCAGAGTGTGGAGCTTCTAGGAGAACATAAAAGGGGAACAGGTTCAACTAGAATAGCCTTCAGCCCTTGGCCTTTCTTGCTGATCGTGTCTGTATGTAACACGATGCTGGGAGAACCATGCTCTAGGACCATAAGGCAGTAAGTATGGTCTGAGCAGAAAGATGGAGGTGGGGCTGCAGCCCTGGTAGAGGAGGGAACAGCACCGTAGGCCAAAGACTGCCAACAAATGTCCATAGAAGGGGAAGAGTCCTTCGTTACTTAAGGCATTGCTCTTCACTTCTGTATTATACAAAGGGAGTAAACCTGAGTATAGTAGAAGAAGCAAGCATGTCTGAACCATACCTGCCACGTTGTGCTTCTGAGGCTGACAATCTAGCAGTCACCCAGAGAAATTCCAGCTTCCCTTCCTGATGAAGGCAGGCCTCTTCCTGCCTTTTAGCAATCAGTCAAATCCAACAAATGACAGCAATAATATCAAAAAAATTAATATTCCTTTGATGGAAGGTAAGGCAGGCTTGCTTTCTACTTTTCTCTTCCTCTCTGCCTTCCTACAACCTGGGAGGTAGAGAACCCCCATCCTTCCCTTACCAAAGTCAAACCGAAGACACCAATGTGACAACATAAACTGACGAGAAAATATTTTCTATTTGAAACTGAAGTAGCACCTGCCGGGTGACAGGTAGGACGGTAAGAACTTGACAGTTATTGAGTTCTATGAGTTTCATATGTATTACACAGTATATGTGCGCATGTATGTTTGTATGTAATTGAATGCAAGTCTTTGTGGGAGGAGGAGCTGCATTTGCATATATGCACGCGCCTGTGCATTTGCATATGGAAGTCAGAGAACTGGGAGTGGCTGACATTTTATTTTTTAAGTCTCTCATTCTCCTAGGATGACTAGTCAATGAATCCTCGAAGATCACCTGGCTTTGTCTCCCTGGCGACACTGGGATTCCAGTTTGTGCCTCCTCACCAAGCTTTTCATGTGAGCGGGTTCTGGGGATGGAACTAAAGGTTTCATGTTGATAATACGAGGGCAACACCAACTGAGCACTTTTCCTGTTTCCTAACCATGTGACTTTCATAAGAACTCAGTGAGATGGGAGCTACCATAATCCCAGGTTGTAGATATGGAAAAGAGGAAAAGAGGAATAAAATGATAAGTAACTGGCTCTTATAGCTTCTGAGTCACGGGGCTACATCTTTAATATTTGGCCATCATGGATTCATCACTTGCAGTGCTAACTCCTTGAAAGAGGACACAAAACATTCCACGATGCTGTCAGTTATAATGAGAATTAAGGCGTTACCACCATCTGGCTGTTCTGAGGCCAGCTTGTAGAAATGGAGCTCTAATAAAAGCATCCAGCAGGAATTTGAATCCCAGGGGTTGTGTGGTGGGTTTTGATCAGCAAGTTGCTTAGCTTGCTTATCTGCAAACATCTGTTTCTTTACTTCTTAACTTCTGGGTTTACGAATTGGGGAATCTCAAAGGTCTGGAACTCTGGCCAGTTTAAATATTATGGTTCCACAGAAGCACTTCCCCAAATATTCGCCTTAAACAGTTGCTGCACAAGATGTTAAATTTTAAGAAGCCTCCCCATTGGAATACATTTGGAAAATATGAGATTGTACAAAGTCCTTCTCAAAAGCTTAATATCAAAATGACCAGTTTAGGGACTAGAGAGATGGTTCAACTGTTAAGAACACTTGCTAGTCTTACAGAGGACCAAGGTTGGTTCCCAGCATCTGCACTGAGTAGTTCACAATTGCTGCAACTCCAGTTCCAGGGCTTGCAACACTCCCTTCTGGCCTCTGCAGGCACCTACATGCGTGCAATACACATATATTCAGCTGCACACATAGACACACAAAAATGGATATATGAAGAGAGTGCTTCTACGTGGAATAAAATTATAGAAAGGATCATCATTGTGTATTCCAAGTTAAAAGTTTGGGCCTTGGACAGCTTGAAGTAATATATTTTGATAGAAGTATTCATAGAGGACATTTTTTGGCAGTCTGTGGGTATCTTTGGTGCATGTAGCCATATATCATAAAAAGGAGGAATAAAAAGACATGAACTGCAAGTGTAACTTTGCTAAGTGTAACTTCCTTTTTCAGAAAAGAAGCCACTGCTCTGTGAGTAATTTCTAAGTTTTCACATTTGTGTTCTGTTTGGTTGGTTGCTTTGGAGACTGGGTCTGATGGAATAACCCAGGATGACTTGGGATTTGCAATCCTCCTGCCTCGACCTCTCTCGGTCTAGGATTCCAGGTGTGCCTCACCCCATGCAGCTTCACCCTGGTTTTTAAATTCTTTATAATACAGTCTAGAATTTTTTCTTCTGCGACTTCCCTATTCCTGGCTTTGAAGAGATCTGTCGTGAGCTGGTGTTTCCCTGCTGAGCACTGCATGATCTAGTATGCGCTCTTGTTCCTCTGCCTTCTTCTCTAACTCAACACTGTAACTATCAAAGATCAAGATGAAAGGTACACCGCCTTCCGTCCATCTAATAGACATCGTCTTTCATCACCCGAAAGAAGTGGGAGGCCAACCCTTTATGTATACAGGATAAAAAATAAAATCACGTTTTTCTTTTAATGAGCTCATGAGCAGGGAAATGTCTGTTGTGGGTAAACAGCGCGGCAAATACTAAATAAATATGCCCGAACGGCTCTACCACAGAACAGGCCCTCATTAACCTTGCTGTTTCACTATTTTGAGTTTCATCAAACATGAAACAAGCATCTTTAATAACTTGCTTGATTACATTACACTCAAGGCTCTGAAAGGACTGAGGGATTTAATAAGAGGTGCAACAAAGCATTATTCATTGGGATATTTTTAATTAAATATTCCAGTTAGTTTTTTTTTTTTTTAATACTACTTAAAGGCCTTAAAGATAATAAAGGCCTGATCAAGTCAACCAGTTCAGTCTGGGTCATGTGTGGACTTGCTGAGTATTAAAGCCACTTATACAGTCTGATAAAAATACATCTCAACTGAAGTCAGCATTTTCCATCTCTCTGGACAAGAGTGCCTCTCTCAGGGGTGATTTATTTTGAAGCATTTGTTCTCCCCCAGCGAAGATGAATCCTTTTCGTTAACTGGAAGTTACATCCATTTTGGGGTTTGGATTCTTCACTTCATTTGTCAGGATAGAAGATGGTATCAGATTCATGTTAATTGCCTTTGTTGATGATTCCTAGCTGTCTTAGAATAGAATACAAATGGAGCTTCACACCTTTCCAGAGATAAGCAGCTGAACCGTCAAAGCTCTAAGGAGTGTTCACTTTTCCTGCTGCTCGCACACAAAACTTCTAGTAAAGGAATTAAAATTAGAATGAAACCTGGATCTTGCTGTATTCTCCAAGTTTAAAACAACAAAAAATTTACTCCAACTACCAAAGAGTTTTGGCGGTCTATTAGAAAAAGCTTGAGAGATGGTTCAGCGGTTAAGAGCACTGACTGCTCTTCCTAAAGTCCTGAGTTCAATTCCCAGCAACCACATAGTGATTCACAACTATCTGTAATGAGATCTAGTCCCCTCTTGAGAAAGGAGAGAGAGAGAGAGAGAGAGAGAGAGAGAGAGAGAGAGAGAGAGAGAGAGCTGGTCAGTTGTCCTCATCAACTTAGACCATGAAACTCAATATGGACAAGTTCAACAAAACCGCCATATGTAGGCTGCCCATGCATGCTTTATCATTGCCAGGGCATAAATAATAAATAAAAATTTTAAAAGAGTAAAAAAGACCTGCAGGCAGCTGGATGAATCAGAGCAAAATGTTATCACCTCAATTAAAAAAAATGAACTGAATATGGCATATCTACTATGTGTCTGGCCTTGGATTTAAGACAGTTTCATTACGCAGGTGAATTGACTGATTCACAATGGGTCAGTAGCTGTATGGTGAATTCCTTATTCTTTTGGCCTTAGCTTGGTATTCCAGACACAGCCACTTAGCTGTGAACACATACCTATGTTCTCCTCCTCCTTTCTTTCTCTTCCCCCCCCCTCTCTTTTCACCTTCTTCCCCCTTGCCCACGCTCCCTGGAATGGGATGGCTGAGAAGATGGAAGGACAGAGAAGAAGAGCAAGGAAAGAAGATATCTTGATTGAGGGAGACATTATGGGGCTAGTAAGAAACCTGACATTAGGAAAATTCCCAGGAAACCACAATGATGACCCCAGCTAAAACCCTAAACAGTAGACAAGGGTGCCTGCACTGACCTTTCCCTGTAATCAGATTGATGATTACCTTAATTGCTATCACATAAATGTCATCCAGCAACTGATGGAAGCAGATGCAGAGATCGACAGCTAAGCACTGGGACGAGCTTCTGGAGTCCAGGCTAAGAGAGGGATGAGCGATAAATGAGCAAAGGGGTCAAGACCATGATGGGGAAACCCACAGAAACAACTGACCTGAGCTAGTGGGAGCTCACTGACTCTGGACTGACAATGGGAGAACCTGCATACGATTGAACTAGGATTTCTGAATTGGGGTGACAGTTATGTGGCTGGGACAATCTGTGGGTCCACTGTCAGTGGGACCAGGGTTTACTCTCAGTGCTTGAACTGACATTTTGGAGTCCATCCTCTTTGGAGGGATACCTCACTCAGACTAGATATAGGAGGAGGGCCTTGGTCCTGCCTCAAAGTGCTGTACCAGACTTTGCTGACTCCCCGACTTTTTGGAGTCCATTTTCTTGTGACGGATACCTTAATCAGACTAGATATAGGGGGCAGGGCCTTGGCCCTTCTTCAAAGTGATATACCAGACTTTGTTGACTTCCTGACTCCTCATAAGAAGTGTCTCCAATGAAGGGATGGGGTGGGGTGGGTGGAAGGCAGAGGAGCAGGAGGAAGGGGGAAGAGGGAACTGGGATTGGTATGTAAAAAGAGAAAAGGTTGTTTTATAAAATATATAAACCAGCATAGGACCAAACTAGACCTGAATGTGGGTAACACTTGTATGGCTGGGGCAGACTGTGGCGCCACTGGCAGCAACACCAGGATTTATACCTACTGCTTGTACTGGCTTTTTGGGAACACATTCTCTTTGAATGGATACCTTGATCAGCCTAGATATACGGGCTAGGACCTTGGATCTTCCCCAAGCAACATGCCTTACCCTCTCTGAGGAATGGATGGGGAGTGGGTTGGTAGGGGAGGTGGAGGGAAAGTGAGGAGGGAAGGGAGTGGGAACTGGGATTGGTATGTAAAATGAAAAAAAATAGTTTGTTTTTATTTTAAAAATAAAAAATAAGAAGTAAAAATTCCCTTCTGCTGCATCAAGGCTGAGCAAGTTATCCCACCATAGGGAATAGTCTCCAAAAAGCCAGTTCATGCACCAGGGAGAGATCCTGGTCCCACTGCCAGGGGCCCCTCAAACAGACCAACTGTTACCCAGATTCAGAGGGCCTAGTTCTGTCCCATGCAGACTCCCCAGCTGTCAGTCCAGAGTCTATGATCGCCCACTAGCTCGGGTTAGCTGTCTCTGTGAGTTTCCCCATCATGGTCTTGACCTTCTCTCCTCCCTTGTTCAAATAATTCCTCTCCCTCTCTTAGACTGCACTTCAGGATCTTGGTCCAGTGTTTGACTGTGGATCTCTGCATCTGCTTCCATCGGTTACTAGATGAAGGTTCTATGGTGACAATTAAGGCAGTCACCAATCTGATTACAGGAGAAGGCCGGTCCAGGCACCCTCTCCACTATTGGAAAAGCTTAAACCTCTAGTGGACTTTCCTTTTTGTGTTCAGCTATAATCTCTATTTGTTATATGAATTACTATTTACTTAGAATATATGTCAGTACACAGTCTTTCTGTTCCAGGGTACATATCTAAATATCTCAAGTTACTAAGTTATCTGTTGATAGTAAATTTTCAACAGCTACCAAAGGAATATTTAAAGAAAAATATTAGTCAATAGTGGAATTACTGCTAAAGAAGTAACTAAAGAATCAGATGCACAGTCTCTAAACTGTAATGGGATCTCCACCTCTTCATATCTTTATATACTGTATTTACCATCTATGGTTTTTTTTTTTAATGTTTTGGTGGTTAAATTTAGGACCTCATGCATACTAAGCAAAGGCTCTACCAAACAGCTACATCCCATGCTTCTTTTTGGTTTTCATTTCACTCAATTGCCCAGGCTATCAGCAGCCTGGCAGGCCTTGAGACTGCAATCAGTCCACCTCAGTGTCTTGAACACTTAGAATGGCAGGCCTGATCCACCAGAGACATTCAATCAAGTCTGAGAGTGATACAAAATACAACGCATCTGATTCTCAAAAAGCTGTAATGAGAGGCTGGAGAAGAAGCTAAACAGTTAAGAGCACTAGCTGCTCTACCAGAGAAACCAGAATCAAATCTCAGCACCTACATGGTAGCTCACAACCCCTTGTGGCTACATTAATGGGGCATCTGCTTTCTTCTGGTCTCCATGAGCACCAGGCATGCATGTGGTCCACAGACAGTCTTGCAAGTAAGACATCCATGCCCATAAAAATTAGTTAATTAATTAAAAACCAATAATAGAGCTGGACATGGTGGACCAGCCCTGTAATCATAGCCCTAGAAATCAAAGCAGGAAAATCAGAAGCTTGAAGCTGGCCTCAGTTAAACACTGTGAGTTCTAGGCTACCCTGACTTATATGACAAGACTCCAACTCAAACAAAAACAAAATAAAGAAAAACAAACAACTAAAATTCACAATAAATGCATAATGATAAATATTCCTATATTTATACAAATACTTGAAAATGTTAATAATAATCAAATAGGAGATATAAACCAGTATTACATAAGAAAGTCACTTATGAACACACTCAATATAACAGAAGCAATGAAATTTATCAGTTGCAAATACTACCAGTGGTAGACTCTAGGTTCAAGTATACTTGTTTTATTCTCTTTGTGGGTAATTTTTTTGTTTATATTTATTTTTGAACTGTTCTACAGTGGATATAGAAGAGTGCATAACTTTTAAACTAACAAATCAAACAAACTGCACATGAAGGAAAGAATGGGGAGCCCCTAGGGAGGCATGCTGATGGAGAACCAGGATAGAGAAAGGCATGGATGAGAGACGCCTGGGCAAGAAAATACTGTCAAGGTGAGAAGTGAATGAGACTTCCAACATTGGGTGCCAAGTGGTCCTGAGTTCAAATTCGAGCTTCAAGTTATAAATATAAACAAGTTCCTTAATTTCTTCAAAACTGTCTCACCATACAACTGTTTTAAAAGGCATGCTGTTGAAATCATGAGATAGTTATGAAAAACAATTTGGTAACAAACGATGATGATACTGATGTAACCTTCTGTGATGTGATAGATCCTTTATTATTCATTAACATTAGTAACCCCCTACATTTCATCTAAAGTTCCTGCAGCATTGTAGCCCAGGGGAAGAAGCAATGAAAACCTACCCTCAATATCAGAGAATATACCCAAGTAGAACCCATAAGCTCCTATAAAAATCCAGGACTCCAGATACATGTCTAAAGACAATACCTCCTTCCATATCTATTAACAGCACCTCATCTCCATTTATTATAAGCAACAATTCATTCAACTTGTACATAAGTGTTGGCTTTATTAATTACTTTTACACCATTTCATAAATAAATTAATAGAATCAAGAATGACACAATGATACCTTGGATCCGATGATAAATGTGCAGAGGATTTTTTTATGTTTATTTATTATATATGCTGTGTTCTGCCTGTATGTATACCTGCACACTAGAAGTGGGCATCAGATCTCATTATAGAGGATTGAAAGCAATCAAGTGGTTGTTGAGAATTGAACTCAGGACCTCTGGAATAGCAGTCAGTGCACTTAACCTCTGAGTCATCTCTCCAGTCAGATAAATGTGCAGTTTTATTAAGCAAAAAGTCAAAATCCCAAGGTACTCAAAAGTATCATTGGATGTTTCTAAAAGCAAATTATTAAAAAGAATGAAGCCTGATTTCACAAAGCCTTCCCTAACACTCTAAACATTCAAGATTCTAAGGTTTTTGCCTTGATGTGATTGAAGATGTTTAATCTTTAGTATGATTCTTATTAGTCTAGCACATACTTGCTAAAGAAATCTTATTCTATTTTTCTCCCTGGAACTTTCTTGTTTGATAACGAATGCTTCCATAAGCTCTGGAGACTGATAATTGTGGAGGCTGAACAACTCACAGAGCACTAATATGGCATTTCAGTACAGTAATATATTTAGTCTGATTGTAGTCAAATTTTCATGGATATAGAAGCCATCTTCCTCTTTAGTATACGTTTCATCATTGCTATTATGAGCCTGGCTGCCTGACTTTGAGAAGGCCATCCTCTTGCTCTCAAGTCCAAGTGCTTAGTAGAGCGAGCCAACAATAATTGATAAGTTATTGATGAATACATACTGTTCCAACAGTCACTTACCATGATGTTGATTTTTAAATTCAAGATGGTCTACCTTTGATTTAAAATTGTTCAAATGTATACAGTAAACTTGGTTGTTTTTCCTTTCCTTTCATACGAACTTCATCCAAGCAGCAGAAATTAATGAATCTATTTTGATAAACTTGTTCACATTTTGACATTTGGAGCCTTGAGATTTATTTTTGAACTAGAAGAGCCACCTCTTGAGAGCTATGGAACCGAGAAGAGTTGGATTTAGTAGCCAACTGCTACGGCATCATGTAAAACTTAAATTAGAAATAGGGTTCGTTCGTCTTTCAACAGCTTGTTAGAGCCTCACCCTGAAGAATCCTTGGCAGATTGTTATGCCAAATCTACAATTAAGGACGAAAGAAAATAATAACTACCATCCTAGCTCATGCACAAACACACATACAGACACACTCACACAACCACCACCACCCTACCCTCCCACTGCCTTCCAAGCAAGTCAAATTTTCTGATAAGAAATGCATGAATATGAAGAAGAGTATATTTTCTTCCAAAGGACTAAGAAAGGAACTCTTCAATTTAATTACTTATAAAATGACATAATTTTGAATGCAATTAAATTAATGAACATTAAGATGACACTGGTCATTCATGTAGCCCTTAAGCGTGATTTTAGAAAGGAATTATTGCATTTTTTTCTCACCCTGGCCCCCAGCTATCACCACTCTAAAAGTTCTAGTCCACACCCTTGTCGGTACAGATAAATCTCTCTAACGCTGTACTGTTTCATCCTCTAGCTTTGACTTCCTTCATTTCCATAGTAGTCTGCCTTCTCCTGTCTCAGAGCTGAGTGTACCACTGAAAAATACACAGCAGTCAAAGGGGTTTTTTTTTATACAAATATTACCATTTCTTTATTCAACATTGCGGGCCATGTATGGTATATTAAATATGGCTGCTGAATTTTGAAGTTCCTTCCCATCAGAAGAACTGTGTCCTTAGGTGAAATGGGAGTGGGATCTGCAAAGGTTTCAGTTAAAAGGGTGATAGAATTAATACCACACAAGTTTCAGAACCCAAGCCTTAAGAAACTGGTAGTGTCTGTCTCCTTAGAATGCCTTCTCTGGGACTCATGGATTATTGTCTAAATAGCTCATCTACTCTGGAAATACAGTCCTTAAGGAGCAATGGGTAGGCCTTGTATGAGAAAGTCCCCATGAGCTTAGCTTCCCAGGCATCTATGGTGTGCACTAGACATACAGGTAATGCTACATCGGCACTGCAGGCCAGCACTTTTATTACTTCATACCAGTGACCCCACTTACTGCTGTATAAACTGGGGCAAATATCACCCCGGTAAGCCCTCGCCAAACCCTTCACTCCAGAACCCTGAATCCTGGGTCCATAACACGTTGCTTGTTCTTCACTATTTCTGACTGCAAGAAAACCTAGTCTTAGACATCTGCTTTTATGCATAGGTTCTTTTAAATTTGTATCTGCATTGGGAGTATACAGCAGCTCAGTCTACATATCTGCTATTGCTAGGAGTCCTACCTGGGCTCATTCTTGTAGATTCCTGGGGAATTCTCTTACGGCAGGTTTCTTCATGACTGGTATTGGCATAAAAAGAGACAGGTGGACCAATGGAATCAAATCAAAGAATCAGTGTAAATCCACACACCTGACTTTTTGACGAAGAAAACATCTTCAACAACTAGTGCTGTTGTAACTGAATATCAGCAGGTAAAAGAATATAAATAGATTTGTATGTATTACCTTATGTGAAACTCAAGTCCAAATGGATAAAAGACCTCAACATAAATCCAGATACACCGAACCTGATAGAGGAGAAAGTGGCAAATAATATCCAACACATTGGCATAGAAGACAATTTCCTAAACCGATCACCAATAGCACAGATATTAAGATCAACAATTAATAAACTGAACCTCATGAAACTGTAAAGTTTCTGTAATAGAAAGGATATTATCAATAGGATAAAACAGAAGCCTACAGAATGGGAAAAGACCTTCACCAACCTTCTATCTGACATAGTGTTGATTTCCAAAATCTATATGTAGAACTCCAGAAACTAGACATCAAAATGCCAAATAATCCAATTTAAAAATGGGGTACAGATTTAAACAGAAAATTCTCAACAAAAGAATCTCAAATAGCCAAGAAACACTTAAGTGTTCGACATTTTTAGCCATCAGGGAAATGCATATCAAAACAACTTTGAGATTCCACTTTACACCTGTCAGAATGGCTAAGATCAAAACCACAAGTGACAGTTCATGCTGGAGAAGGTGTGACACAAGGGGACCATTGCTACATTGCTGGTGGAAGTGCAAACTTGTCCAGTCACTCTGGGAGTCAGTGTGGCAATTTCTCAGAAAGCTGGGAATCAACCTACCACAAGACCCAGCTATACCACTTTTAGACATATACCCAAGGGATGCTCAATCATACCACAAGGACACTTGCCCAATTGTGTTAAAAGCAGCTTTATTTGTAATAGCCAGAACCTGGGAACAACTTAAATGTCTCTCAACTGAGGAATGGATAAAGAAAATGTGGTACATTTACACAATAGAGTATTACTCAGCTCTTGAAAAACAAGAACATCAGGAAATTTGAAGGCAAATGGATGGGACTAGAAAAGATAATCACGGTATGCACCCACTTATAAATGGATATTAGCTGTAAAGTAAAGAATAACCATGCTACAATTCACAGACCCAGAGAGGCTAGGTAACAAGAAAGGCCCAAGGAGGAATGTATGGCTTTCCCTGGAAGGGGGAAATAGAAGAGATTTCATAAGTGGACTGCGGGTGGATGGGGATGTGAACATGAACAATCAGGTTTTGGGACAATTGAACAGGAGAATACTGAAAGAGACTACTGGGAAGGGGGAATTTTGGGGTCAGGTCCATGCTCTAACTGTAGACCAGGCTTGCCTCAATTTCATAGAGATCTTCCTGCCTCTGCCTCCCGAGTGCTGGGATGAAAGGTGTGTGCCACCACTGCCTGGCTACATTTTATTTCTTATACATTCTGTTTTTTCTTCAGAAACCCCAATAGGCCAAAAACTGGCTTTTCTAGCAATTTTCTTAGACCCTTTAGATAGCATTACATGAACACTATTACTTAAAAGTTTTACAACAAATTGTTAGGATCTTTATGAAACTTACAAAATGAAGGGGCATACCTGTAAGGGATTCTTTGCTTAATTTGAAGTGGGAAGGTCTACTTCTAATGGGACCTCTGAAGTGGGAAATCACACCTTCAATGCAGGTCTCTTGAGGTGGGAAGGCCCACTTCTAATCTAGGATACATTTTCAGCTAGAAGCCAATACAAGGACAGAGAAGAAATTTTTACACTTGGCCTGCTTGCTCTCACTTTGCTAGCAAGTCCATTCCTTTACTGTCATTAGAGTCTACTTCTTTGAGATCCCAGCATATGAGGAAGACCCCCTGAAATTTCTAACCTTCTAGACTAAACAACTACTGGATTCTTGAATCTACATTTTATAGGCAGCAATTGTTGAATTAGCTGGACCACAGTCTGTCTTTCTAGCAACTCCCCCCCCCTTTTTACAGAGAGATTCCCTTTACAAGTTGTGTTACTCTAGAGAACCCTAACTAATGTGCCCTCTATTGTCTGTATCTCCCTTCCCCTCTCTATTTAGAGCTCCTCCATGTTGTTGGATTTTCTTTACTCTAGTCCCACATTGGAGCGCTAGAATGTTGCTGATTGTTCTACTCTTTTTACTCTTTTGTCTTTGGGGAGGGGAATGACGCCTGCCAGCTCCCAAATAAATCACACATGGAGAGACCTATTATTACTTATAAACACCTGAACTTAACCTGGTTTGTTTCTAGCTAGGTTTTCTTTTTTTATTATTCCTTTTAAATTGTTTTTATTGGGCTATATTTTTCTCTGCTACCTTCCCTTCCTCCCCCCTCCCTTTCAACCCTCTCCCATGATCCTCATGCTCCTAATTTACTAGGGAAATCTTGTCTTTTTCTACTTCCCATGTAGATTAGATCCATATATGTCTCTCTTAGGGTACTCTTTGTTGTCTAGGTTCTCTGGGATTGTGAACTGTAGGTTTGTTTTTCTTTGCTTTATGTCCAAAAGCTACTTAGGAATGAATACATATGATATTTTTCTTTCTGGGTCAGGGTTACCTCACTAAATATAATGTTTTCTAGACCGATCCATTTGACTGCAATTTTCAAGATGTCATTTTTTCCCACTATGTACTACTCCATTGTATAAATGTACCACACTTTCCTTATCCATTCATTGGTCAAGGGGCATTTAGGTTGTTTCCAGGTCTGGCTATAGCTAACTTTTCTTAAATTATCCTGTCTTACTTTGGCCTTTGAGCTTTTACCTTTCTCTATTTCTGTATATCTTTCTCTACTTCTTTCTCCATGGCTGGCTATGTAGCTGGGTGATTGGCCCCTGATGTCCTCCTCTCCTTGTTCTATCTTGCTCCTTTCCCTTTGTTCTAGATTTCTCCTTCTATTTATACCCTGCCTAGCAGCCCTGGCTATCATTTCTCCTGTCTTGCTATTGGCCATTCAGGTCTTTATTAGACCATCAGGTGTTTTAGACAGGCAAAGAATCACAGCTTCACAGAGTTAAACAAAAGCAATACATCTTTACATCATTAAAGCAAATGTTCCACAGCAGAAACAAAAGTAACACAGTTGAAAATAATATTCGACAACATCCTCTTTACCCCATAACATCACTGGTACCCTTATATTCTCCTCTCTATTGTTGCCCCCAGCAATGGTTCCTTTTAATGTCCACAGTTTCCACAGTTACTTCAGTGTTATGTAACTTACATCTGGAGATTTGGAACTAGGCTCTTTCAATGAGAGAGAATGCACATTTGTATCTCTGGGTCTGGGTTACCTCACTCCCTATCAGGTTTTCTCGTTCTACCCACTCACCTACAAAATCCATGACTTCATTTTTCTTTGCAGCTGGATAGTCCCCTAGTATCTACTCATTGGTTGAAGGACATTTAGGTTGTGTCCATTTCCTAGCTATTGTGAACAGAGCAGCAATGAACATGGCCGAACAAGTATCTGTGAAGTAGGAGGTCAAGTTCTTTGTGCACAAGCCAAGAGTAATTTAGCTGGGCCATACGGTAGACTTATTTTTAGCTTTTTGAGAATTTTCCACACTGTTTTCTGTAGTGATTTCACCAGCTTGCATCCCACCAACAGCAAATGAGTATTCCCTTCATCCCATACCACATCCAGCATGGGTTGTCGGGTTTTTTTTTTTTTTTTTTTGGTTGATCTTTGCCATTCTGATTGGGGTAAAATGAAAATCTCAAAGTTATACCATTTTTTTTAAGTTCAGATGACTTTATGTAGCAACTCAGTTATATTTAACCTTCTAATTTTAGAGGATAAGTTGAAGAAAAATAATTACGTCCAGCACAGTGCTAAAGTAGGAAAGACATTCAGCAGAGGCATGGGACGTTGAGTCCTGAGATACAACCCTGGGAAACCTTCTTAAGTGAGTATGTTAACCTGGGGGGATACAATCTATAAAAACAGGAATATTCCAATGACAACAGTGGCCCATGCATGAGGAAACAATTTCCTCACTTGGGAAGGAGTCTAGTTAGGACCCTGAAACCCCTATCATCTACGCTGGCATCCAACTCCACAACAATATTTATCTCATCTGTCAGCTACTTGGACTAAATGAAATTCACAGAATTGTTGAAGTGTGGCCATGTATCTAAACAAACAACTGGTACCTTGGCAGGAAGCTATAAACAGTAAGGAGTTTTCCATCCATCTTGTTTGGGAATTCCATCAAGACAAGAAAGCCATGTCTTGCATCTGATAGGCGGTCTTTCGTTCTCTCAACAAAGCGAGGGCGATGGTTATGAAACTGATGACACAGAGCTGGATAAGGAAAACACAGGCTCCGGATCCCAAGGAATGCCCAGTGTCATAAAATCACAGTGGCTCACTGGGCTGGCCTCCAGCAGAGTTAAAAAAGCAACTTCAAGTCCTTCTCTTTTTATACCCCTGTTCTGGAGTTGGGAACCGCAGCAACACAGGACAGACCTGCAAAATAACACAGATGCCAAAAGAGCCTCCATCTTTGTCTACAAGACAGCCTTCAAAGCTTTCCCACTAAACACCAATCTAGTGTCTGGAGGCACCGCTTCTGAGCTGCGCACTGAATCTTGGAAGCCAAGTCCCAAAACTGGATTCCAGTTTTCCTGCCCAGCAGCTATTGCAGATGAAATCTCCCTGTAGCCAGTCCCAGAGTCACCTGGAGTCATCAGACACTCAGAGGTCACATTTTCAAACCAGCCCATAAACATTTTTTTTCCTGACTATCACCAGAACACTGTCTCAAAATAAAAGAAGTCTCGGGGAGGTGAAAAGGGGGCAGGGCACCCTAACGGGGTGACCTTCCTTTCCTGCGGTGAGGTAGTTGACAATATGGGCTCCATCAGAAAAGGAACTCTTCAGAAGGGTTTTCACTTTAAGGTAGAGAAAGCAGCATTCAGTTCTTTTTCTTGAGGAAAGAAAAACTGTAATGTGGGGAACCAGCAGTTCTGACAGGATTAGAATTATCACTGTGACTGGCGACCTAACGGAAATAACTTGATGACGAAAGGGGTTAAAGTATCAGTCTTTCTATCATGGTGGGGGAAGGTATGGCCAAGCAGATCTGTGAATGTCTTAGCTGCCAGAAAGCGTAAAGGAAAGTATTGAAACTCAACCTCTTTGCAATTTTCCCTTTTTTATTCCATCCTGGTGCCCAGTCTATGGGATGCTGCCACTGACATTCAGAATAGCTTGTCCCAACTTCAGTTGATCCTCTTTGGAAATGCCCTCATAGGAATCCCACAGTGTGTGTGTGTGTGTGTGTGTGTGTGTGTGTGTGTGTGTGTGTCAACAAATCTTCTAGGTAATTCTAAATCTAGTCAATGACAATGGAGAGCCCCATCGTGGTGGCCTAAAGTCAGAGGCACGTGAGACCAATAAGATGGATGTCTGATTCTCTTGGAATGTGGCATCTTCAGCAAACCATGTCTGTGTGGTAAATAGTCTTCATCGTTTTCAATCTGAACTATATAAGAGAGAAAAATAAAGTTCTCATCTGCAAGAAAATATTGCCATGTTTCTTTCTGCCTGAAATGTAGATTCCTCCAAGTAGCTCTCATCATAAATCAACATGGTTTGGAGTATTTCTAGTCTCTCCCTTTTACAAGTGAGTATAGTCACCGAGTGCTCAAGAAAGAAAACTTTAGATAGGAAGAAATGACTGTCTTTAAAAATGGCCACACCTTTCATTGCCACCATGCTATAAGCAGTTATTAAATGGTGACCACATACAAGCATTCTAATGTAAAACTCAAAACAAAGCAAAAATAAATCGTCTCTTAAGATTTCTGAACTGGAGTATTTGGAATAAATGACCAGCTAGTTTAATGGTTGTAAGGCTTTGTGAAATAAAAGAATCCTCTCTGGAATGAGAAAATGCGTGGACTGCTTCTCAGAGCAATGCGTATATTGTTTCATCGACTGAACTGTGCCTTCTCCAAAACACTATTTCCAATTTCTCATCTCCGGGGCCTGTGAATATGACCTTATTTGGGAGGAATAAATCCTATATTGTATATGTATAACTGAGTGAAAGTTGAGCTGGGGTCATCCTGGATATAAGGTGCGTGCTGAGTCCAGGTATCGGTTTACACAGGCAGAATAACAGAAGAAGCAGACAACAAAAAGCATCAAGGAAAAAGAGCAGCGGAGATTGGGGTTATGCTGCACGAGTCAAAAACCAGTTGGGCTTCCCAGAAACCAGACATATGAAACCGATTTTCCTGTAGGGGCTCCACAGGGAAACATCCATACGGTGACTTCAGACTGCAGCCCTCCCGTGCTCTGAAAGTAGAATTTCCGTGGGCCTTAGCTACCTAGTGTGATAAATTACAGCGGTGCTGGGAAATGGGCACCATGCTTTTAAATGCAGTACTTCTCATCCAGGAAAGCAGGATAAATACATGAATTAGTATATGTCCTGGTCAGTCTGTGGGAAGAGTAATTGTAAGTGGGTCATTGTACTGAAGATCTGCTGAGAATTGTTTGCAGAGGAACTATTTGACAAGAGACCAATGCCTGTGTTCCAATAATTAGGAAACTATCAAGTCTAGGCTGTTTTATAGGTGAGTAGACATTGTGTCTACTTTTTTGTGCAGGTATATGCATGCACATGCAATGGTACATGTCTGGAAGACAGAAGGCAACTTTGTGGGCTTGGTTTTCTTCTTTTCACCTGATGGTTACCAATATTCCAACTCAGATCATCAGCTTGGTGGAAAGCATCCTTACCTATTGAGCCATTTCACCATTCCCCCAAATGGGGCATTTCTGAGAGTTACAAGAAAATGGCATTAATAGCTATGCATTAAATGTATAATATATGTGTAATCTTTATATTAAGATTTATGTAAACCAAAGCCATGTCCAGGAAAATTGAGACATGTAGTCCCTTTGCCCATGAAAACAACAGCCAAAGAATAAGAAAAGACAGACCTCTTTCCCAGTAGAAAACTGTAATTACTTGGCAAAGAATTCCAGAAGAGCCACATTTTATTAAACAGAGGCCTCTCATGTCCTTTCCCAAGGTTCTCTGTTCTATGATTTGGATTTGAGTTTGAATGTAACCACTTTCCCTATGTGCTTCTGTAAGAGCGGTTATTGACTTTGGAATCTCTCAAGAACAGTTTGAAATTCCTTCTCAGTTACTGCATAGTTATAAAGCTTTGGGAAATCCAATCAATTTCTTTGAGAATGGAAACATTTAGTTTTTTTTTTTTTTAAAAAAAAGGTGGATGTGGGATCGAAACAAAATAAAAAGATATGGTATCAAAATAAAGGCCCTTTTTATCTTAGTGAAGTCTGAATACATAACTACAATATTGATTGTTTATATGATTGACTCAATGAAATAACCTTTGAGTTCTTGAGAAATTATAATTGCTTAGATTATTTTAGAACACTGAGACTAGAAAATGAGGTGTGTGCGTGTGCATGCAAGGAATGGGATGGGAAAGAAGAGGAGCAATGAGGAAGAAATGAACCGGCTAATGGGTATATGAATGAACAGAGGCTAATAAGTTAATAAATGCAGAAGGAAACAAAGGAAGGCAAGAAAGAAGGAAAGAGGAAAGGAAAGGAGAGAGGGGAGAAGGAGAATGAGCGGAAAGGAGGAAGGGAGGGAGGGAAGAGGAAAAAGAAAGACAAATGGAAGAAGGGAAAACTAGAAAGACAAAGCAAAAGGCAATATCATGATTATTTTCCTGTTATACTGATAATTTCTCCGTGAAGATTTAAGCTGGTGTCCGGGGAATATAATCTTACTTCGGGTACATTTTTGTAACAAATCTTCTTCCAAAGCCAGTGGCATTTCTGGAACTGCTCTGTGCCTGTTAGCCTATGAAAGCCCCAGATACTGCGGAATGATTTGCCCTCCTGAAATAAAACATGTACACCTGGGGGGGTGGGCGCTTCTCGTAGGTGATCCAGAATGCGTTTTTAGCCACTTGAATCTCTATCCACGCATCTACATTTAATTCTTTGAAGTAGTCTAATGAAGACAATAGTTAAGGAGCGTAGGTAATAACATTTGAACACTTGTCCTAGTTTTCCGGGCTCTCTTGGGAATCAAATGAGATAATAGGAAGAAAAAGCCTTAAAACCTTAATTGCTGTTGAGTGGAAATTTCTATTAATAACAATGAGAGTCAATAATGACAACAACTGTGAGGGAGAAAGTCAAGTCTCCTTGACAGCGGGGACAAGAAATGTATGCTTATGACCCAGGGACTATGGAGACGCTGCTTCCCTCTTGAAATATGGGACATCTGGAGAACACATGGAATGACTTTAAAGAAGACTTTAAGGTGCTAAATTAGAATCCCCATGAACACTAACTTGAAAGAATCAAAGGAATGGGCATTTGGCGTATACGGACAAAGCAAGCTGTTTTCAAACAGCAGCCAGGTATCAATAACCAGCACTCTGCCAACGTCTATGAGAGGATGCAGATGACCACACATCCCCAGGGTACCTGAGCCCTTAGTTTGCTAACGGAGGCTTCTTTCTGCTAATCTCTCCCATGGACCGTGCCTTCAGTAGCAGAATAATTTATTGGAAGGTTAAAGTTGTGTGTTCTACCAATGTATTTTCCCCTCTCACTTCTATGAAGGAGGCAGTCTTTGGATTATTATCCCCATGATCTGTTCAGAGCCAATACAGAAGCATTCAAATGTCAATGGTTCTTCCTGCCATTTGTTTAAAATAAAGTATCTGAAAGGAATTAGGTGAAGGAGGGGAAAGGAAGTGGAACGAGCAACCAGAGAAGCTATGAGGCAGCGGGGTTGGTTTGCAAAGATCAGAGAGAGCAAGTGTCTTGTGAGGCCGCACAGGAAGTAGGTATCATACTCTGCAATTTCACCGCAGCTGAAACAGGAGACTTCAAAGGGAATGGGATCCACACAGGCATTCAGACATAAAGCCTGGATCCCCCAAAGACCAAGATCTCCATGGCAAACATCCATGAAGAGAACTGAGAACTTAGACAATGATGTCTTACTGCTAAGAGGTAACAGCATCAATATCCTATAACCAGATGAATGACCGCACCCTTGGGCTACATGTGGTCTAAAAACTGACAAGCTCGGATTGAAAGCTGCCAAAAAGTGTTGGAAATCTGATCAATTGCCATCCTATTAAGCTTGAGAGTTTGAATTCGGGCGGTTCAAAGAAAAATTATCCGTGCTTCAATTTGTGCGCAAGCAAATTTGTGAACCGAGAGTTGGGTATCGTTGCATTGTTTCTGACTTTAAAAGCCATGGCTGTTTGAATATTTCCCTCAGTGCTTTCCCTCCTTAAAGTACTAGACACACACACACACACACACACACACACACACACAATTGCTTACGTTTCTCTTTATTCTCGTGAACGTGTCTCACTGTCATCAATGCTAGTTTGGAGGTAGTTGTCTAAGCAACACCACTATCCTCACATATACCCACCAAAAGCCTCCAGTTTGGGTTTTATCTTTTCAAGGAAGCAGGAAGGAATGTACATGAGACCACACTGATTAGAATGCTTGACTCCACAGAGAGCTAAATTAGCAGTTCTTAATTTGTGGGTTGACATCCTTCTGGGAGTTGCATATCAGATATCCTACGTATCAGATATTATATTACAATTCACAACAGTAGCAGAATTATACGAAGTAGCAACAAAATAAGTTTATGATTAGGGGTCATCACAACGTGATGGTTGCAACATGAGATAAATGTTCAGGGAAATTTTAGCGGCTTTCAAGACTGAGGTCATACTTATTCTGCCCAGTCTTCCTCCTTGCTAATACTAAATTAAGAGAGCCCTGATTGTTGTTCCAAAGGGCCTTATGCTAAATTCATCACATCACTGTATGCAGCAGCCTGGCTGTTTCTCAGCCTGGTTCCTCACAGACTTGTGTGCATTCTGAGGGAATGTCTGGAGCCTTACCAAACCCTTTCTTAACATGATAAAATCTTACACCATCTATGGATAGGACATTGTGAGTGGTATCTCGAGCTTGAAGGAAGAATTTGACCCTCCTAAAGGGATATTGATTCGTAGGGTTAGCACAAACCTAATACACAATGAATTCGGTTCCTAAATACATAACAAATTCAATAAATGTTCAAAGAAGAAGACAAAATAGGAAGGGAAAAGAGAATGTAAAGTAGCAGTCTCTTAAGCTTATTTTTTATTGTATTTAGAATTTAAAACCAAATCAAAAATTGAATTCAAAAGCATTCAGTATAGTTTTAGCATTAGTATAATTAGTAATAACATTAGTATATCTGTAGCCTCTAGCTGTCAGTTGACAGTCACATTTAATACTTTTTAAAATCATAATTTTAAACTTTGAATAAAATTTAATACAAAGCACATGAAGTCGGTGACGTGGATTTTAAAAGTCAAAATGACGTCTGTGCATCCAAACAGCCTTTCAGGGCTTAGCATTATCAAAATGTTTAGTTCTTATATATTATGGACATTTATAAGGTATTATTATTGGCATCCTCAGTGTATGTGGCTGATTCTTCTTTCTTTCTAACCCTAGTGACTTTCAGGAGGAAGCCTTAGTCTTTCCAGCAACTAATTTTCATGCCACTTGCTGCTATTGTTAAAAGTGTTCATCTTCACATTATATAACATTTTTTTTTAAAAAAAAAATGTGATCCAGGATGAAGCTAGGCTTACAAAATCACAACGTACATGCGAATTATAAACATAGTCTGGGTGAATTTATTCATTCGTTTATAACCATGCAATTCTATGAATCAAATATAGACATGATAATTTTAGATGTCTTTTGCAGTTGCTTCACCAACAAATGGTTTGTTTAAAAATATAGTTGTAATTTTAAAAGTACACGTGCTACCATAATATTTTAACACCCCTGTCCTTGTGAAAAGAAGGAGACAAAAAAAGCAGTTCTTTTTATTCCCCTTAGTTTTTTTTTTTAAGTCCTGTTTCCATCTTTTTGTTTGTGAACCTTAAACTTTTGCATGGACCAAAGGGTTTCAATCTTCTTGACAAGCAAATACAAAAATGTCCTGCAGAACCATGACCAACATAAAGTAGACAGAATGAGGGGATTCTGCCTGACATTGAGGATTTGAATCCTAACGGGCAGGTGCTGTGGTCTTGCATGACCTCTGATGCAAACGGACTTTGAACCCAGTCCCAGCTTCTACACAGCCCCAATGTCCATCACTAACCCCCAGAAGAAGTATGCACAGCTGCTTCTGTCGCTGAGACTGTATGAGCTCCATGCCACTGTGCCACCATATGGACCCAAAGATCTCGTAGAACTCTGTGGGTACCAGTGATTGAAAGCTTTCCAGGCACCGGTGATTGAAGCTGTCTGGAAAACCCATGACAAAGTTTTCTTCTTACCACTCCTTGCCTCCCCTGCCCTCTTGCAGGCAGCCCTGATCCAGACTGAATTTCCTTCCTGATGATTTTGGCTAACCATTAGGTAAAATAGAGTTTGTGGGGAAAAAAAGAAAAGAAAAGGAAAGGAGAGAGAGAGGGAGGGAGGGAGGGAGGGAGGAAGGAAGGAAGGAAGGAAGGAAGGAAGGAAGGAAGGAAGGAAGGAAGGAAGGAAGGAAGGAAGGGCAAAAATTAAAAAACCCATTACCTGCCCTTCTGTGTACTCCTGAATATTTCTGTTTGGAATCAATGTCTCTGCTACTAGCACCAGCTCCCTGCCCATTGAAGCCAAAGCCTTAATTAATTTTCGCTTCTTTCTTCCCAGAAATTCTTTCTACCAGAATTTGTCTAATTGATAACTTACCAAGTGTTTCTCCTATGTACCTTCTTATCGCCACTGTGAATATCAATTCTCTAATGACGGTAAATAATCGCTCTCATATCTGGTGGACCGAGGTATCCTCCTGATAGTTTGAATGAAAATGGTCCTGAAGGCTCATAGGGACTGGCACCATAGGGAGGTGTGGCCTTGTTGGAGTATGTGTGGCTTTGTTGGAGTAAGTGTGTCACTCAGGGTGGGCTTTGAGGTCTCAGAAGTTCAAACCAGATCTGGGGGTTCACAGTCTCTTCCCATTGCCTGCCGATCCAGATGTGGAAACTTCAACTACCTCTCCAGCACCGTGACTGCCATGTACTGCCATGCTGATAATGGACCGAACCTCTGAACTGTAAGCCAGCCCCAGTTAAATGTTTTCCTTTATAGGAGCTGCCGTGGTCATGGTGTCTCTTCACAGCAATAGAAACCCTAACTAAGACACTCCCTATCTCTCATTCAGTTCCCAAATGTCTCACCAGCTGCCTGCCCTTCTTGAAGCTTGCCATCATCCATCCCCACAGATCATTTCCAATTCCTCTCAGCTTGTGGCTTATCCTCCCCCTCTGGATGTCATCATCAGAACCTTGTTACTTCCTGTGTGACTTCCCACTTGCAGTCCTCAATGCTCACATGCTTCCTCTCCTCTATCAGCAGACAGACACGCTCTTAGAGCAATAATTTATGCTTCGCCTTCGTGTTTTGTTGACACCTTGCGCTTTAGAGGCCTAGGAAGGCTTCCTAAATATTTAATGAATTGCTGGGTAACCCAATACAGGACGTAACTTGCTATCAATATATTCATCGTTTCAAACTTTACTACCACACACAGATTATATGTTAATCAATGTCTCCCCTACTTCCAAGTAAGAAACTCTACCTATCTGTCATATGCATTAGCCACCTTGGATAATCCTTTTAACAAATGACCTATGTTCATAGCTTTCCTCTTGCCTTCTTCTATTTGCGTGCATACTCAAGGTCTTCACAATTCTTTCTCTTTACCAGTTAGCTAGCCCCATGGAGATGTATTGGGGTGCCATGATGTCAAATAAACTCTCAATCCTAGAAATTACACAAAGAACAAAGGAGAACTGATGCATAGTTTATGCCATGCAGTTGCCCCAGACTAAAAAAAAAAATGAAAAAATGGCTCATTATTTTTGTATATACAATCTTGACCTCTTATAAAGCATTAATTTTTCTAATACCCCCAAACGTAATGGTCTCCTTTCTGTCATTAGGGAGCTGATGCTAGAGAAACAGGTGAGTAGCAGAACTGGCCTCAGATACATCAAGTGTGAGCGCTCCATCATAACTGGAGCACAACTTCTACTTCCTAGAGATATGAGCATATTGACATTGGTACTCTAAGGTTAACCACAGAGTGTAATAAAATCCTTCAGTGTTAGACAGCGTGGAATCCAAAGTCTACATCTGCTGCTCTGCAGCTTCCGAGGGCTCGTGCAAGATAGTTAATTGCGATCTCAGTCTTCTTATCCCTAACACCAGGAAAATTCTACAAGGACTGAATGCCGTTGAATGTGGTGTGCTATTTTTCATCACAAGGCTCTGGTAAAAGGCTGCATATGGTGTACATGTAACACTCCGAGCAAATCAAAGCAGAGGCTTGTAATATGGTGTTGTTTAAACAGAAGGAAAAAGTCAGTTGTATTATCTTCACCCTGACCCTTCAAACTAAGTCCCTAGCCATTCAACTGAAGTCTAGGTTGTGTGGTGATTCTTAGCCTTGATGAAATCTGGGTCTAAATCTTGGGTCTCCAAAGTATAAGCTATGTGAATTGGAGCACATTTTTTTTTTACCCCTTAAAGCCATCATTTCTTCAACTAGCAAATTATTGTTATTATTGTTGTTGTTGTCAAAATTCTGTGTATTGAAAACACAACCAGGACCCAGTGTGTAGCAAGCTAGGTGTAGCATTGCCTTAGCTCGAGTTGCTAAAACCCTTGGTGGGTTTAGTGCATGTAAGAACTCTTTTTTTTAGTTTATTTATTTCTTTATTAATTAATTAAAGATTTCTGTCTCTTCCCCACCGCCGCCTCCCCTTTCCCTCCCCCACCCCCAATCAAGTCCCCCTCCCTCGTCAGCCCAAAGAGCAATCAGGGTTCCCTGCCCTGTGGGAAGTCCAAGGACCACCCACCTCCATCCAGGTCTAGTAAGGTGAGCATCCAAACTGCCTAGGCTCCCACAAAACCAATAGGTGCAGTAGGATCAAAAACCCATTGCCATTGTTCTTGGGGTCTCAGTAGTCCTCATTGTCCGCTATGTTCAGCGAGACCGGTTTTAACCCAGGCTTTTTCAGACCCAGGCCAGCTGGCCTTGGTGAGTTCCCAATAGGACATCCCCATTGTCTCAGTGTGTGGGTGCCCCCCTCGCGGTCCTGAGTTCCTTGCTCGTGCTCTCTCTCCTGGTGCTCCTGATTTGGACCTTGAGATTTCAGTCCGGTGCTCCAATGTGGGTCTCTGTCTCTGTCTCCTTTCATCGCCTGATGAAGGTTAATATTCAGGAGGATGCCTATATGTTTTCCTTTGGGTTCTCCTTCTTATTTAGCTTCTCTAAGAACCCGAATTATAGGCTCAATGTCCTTTATTTATGGCTAGAAACCAAATATGAGTGAGTACATCCCATGTTCCTCTTTTTGGGTCTGGCTTACCTCACTCAGGATAGTGTTTTCTATTTCCATCCATTTGCCTGCAAACTTAAGAACTCTTTTTTACCATCTAGTTATAAGAATCATTTTAATAAGCAAAATTCTAGATTATTTCCAACTCCCTAGTCCCTCGGTGTAGGTACTGTAAATGTATTCTTGCATCCTTAAGGTGGCTGCCATGAGCCTAAAGTAAACCAGCCAGCAATTGGGACCTCAACTCTACAGCTGCATGGACTTGAATGATTCCTCCATCCTAACTAAGCTTGGAAGCTGATCCCTCCCACCTGCCCCGTCTCCCAACCCACTCCAAGTCCACAATAAGAACTCAGCCCATAAGCCACCTGCCAATCTTGTGTAATCCTGAGACAGGAGCCCAATCACTCAGTTTAATAGAACTTCTGTCCTCTAAAACTAGGAGATAAGAAATAAGTGTTTTAAACTACTGAGTTCTTGATATTATGAAGAAATTGAAAGCTAGTATATTTGATTGACTCTATGGAAATTGACTTTCCGCAGTTAACCTTCTTTGTAGGGCCTCCTAGATTCTTATTCCATCTAGTTCTTCTGATTGTATTTTAGCTTTCATTAGTTGCTTCCAAATAGCAGTCATGCTCACAAAAAATAGACCATTAACTGACATTCCATCATGTCTTTCATTTTCTAGTTTCTTTTTTATTTTTAATTCTCAGTTTTAATTTTTTTATTCATTTTACATGGCAACCACAATTCTTCCTCTCGCACCTCCTCCAACACATCGCCACCTCTGATGGAGGTGGGTCTTGTATCTTATCTGTTGCCTTCATTGGTTAACTAATAAAGAAACTTCCTAGGCCCCTTGATAGGCCAACCCTTAGGTGGGTGGAGTAAACAGAAGAGAATGCTGGGAGAAAGAAGCTTAGTCGAGGAATTGCCATGATTCTCCCACTCCAGACAGACGCAGGTTAAGATCTTTCCTGGTAAGCCAGCTCATGGGTTACACAGATTATTAGAAATGGGTTAGATTAATAAATAAGAGCTAGCCAATAAGAGGCTACAGATAACGGGACAGGCAGGGTTTAAAAGAATACAGTTTCCATGTAATTATTTCGGGGCATAACCTAGCCATGCGGGTGGCCGGGCCGGGGACACAGCCCTGCCGCTCCTTCAACACACCTCCCTCCCAAGCCATCCCCTATCCCCACCCCCCCCCCGATGTGGGATTCCCCTCTGTATGCTATGAATATGTTTTATTATCCTTGGTTAATAGAGACGCTGCTTTGGGCCTAAGGGAGAGCAGAATATCGCCAGGTTAAAAGAGATATATATAGAGAGAGAGTAGGAAGAGTCAGTGAGAAACCATGTAGCCTCCACAGGAGACAGATGCCTGATGCTGGACAGAATCTTGCTAGTAGGCCACAACCTCATGGCGATACACAGATTAATAGAAATGGGTTGATTTAACATATAAGAGCTAGCTAGAAAGATGCTTAAGCTATTGTTAAACAGTATTGCAAATAATATAGTTTCCACGTGATTATTTTGGGTTTGGGTGGTCAGGAACAAACAAGCAGTCTCTACCAACACCTCCCAAAGGGTAAGGCCTCCTATGGGAGTCAACAAAGCTTGACACATTAAGCTGAAACTGGACCAAGCTCCTCCCCTTTGCATCAAGGTTGAACAAGACATCCCAGCATAGGGAATAGGCTACAAAAAGCCAGCTCATGTGCCAGGGACTGATCGTGGTCCCACTGCCAGCGTCCCCTCAAATAGACCAAGCAACACAATTGTCTCCCATATAAAGAGGGCCTAGTTCAGGCCCATGCAGGATCCACAGTTGTCAATCTAGAGTTTTGTGGGGTCCCAAAAACTTGGGTCAGCTGTCTCTGTACATCTCCCTGTCATCATCTTGACCACCCTTCTTTGCTCACATAATCTGTCCTCCCTCTCTTCGACTGGATTCCCAGAGCTCAGCCTGGTGCTTGATTGTGGATATCTGCATCTGCCTGAAGGTTCTATGATGACAATTAGGGTATTCGCCAATCTGATTATAGGGGAAAGCCGGTTCAGGTACCTACCCTCTCCACTATTGCTAGGAGTCTCAGCTGAAGTCATCCTTATGAAATTCTGAAAATTTCCCTAGAAACTAGACATCAAAATATCATTTTCTAATTTCTGTTCTTAGAAATAATTCTCAATTGTCATGGCATACCTTTTCTACAGGTGGGTACCCTTCGGCCTTCTTTTAAGCATCTCTCATTGTTCTTTGGTTGCTTGGTTGGTTTTTATGTTGTTGTTTCCTGTAGAGAGAAAATAACAGACAGCTGCTTACCCTAACCTTTTTTTTTAATTATTATTCCTAGTTCCTTAATAGCCAGTTTCCTGACTCTGGTGGGTGAAAAGGTTTGAGGATGATCATATTCAAAAGGATGTGACAGTGGCTGCAAAAATAGAAATAACACCCATCTTTTTAATTAGGCTCTGTGTTAAATATATTCTCCTCCCTTCCATCCACTGTATTAGGCAGCTTTAAAAAATCTGTTTGCGGATGCACAAAAGTCCTCATGAGCTAAGACAGTGTCATGAGACACGTGTCTTGTACAAAGTTCTACAATAGACAGACAGTTCTGGAGAAGATTGAACTATCACGTGATTTATGTCCATTTAGAGATTAATCTACCAGAAGAGGATCCGTTTGAGGTGTTCATAGGGCACAGCTGGGGAATTTACACAAGTAAGATAAATTCTAGTATTTGTTCTTTTCTAGCTTTCTGCCTGGTTGGGGAATATTTCAAATCCTATCTTGATTTTGGATTAAGTGACTCATAGTAAGCAATAGAGGCTTTCCTTATCAGGATGACGGTGGCACTGAAGTTTAGAAAACCAATAAATCAGTTGATTAGGAAATGCAAAGAAAGAGGTATAGCTGCCCGAAGGGTAGATGCAATCTCTTCTATGGGGAAAGCCTCATAAAGCCATTACCTCTTGGTGGCTGTCTGTCTAGAAGGGTCAGGCTCCTTAACATTAACATTTGTTAATGATTATCCAAGGGTAGAATTGTTTTGGAATGTGTCTAAAGCTGATTTTCAAAGCCCAAGTAAAATATGTGACTCACTGGAGAGACAACTATTTGAACACAGAAGGGGAAATGAAGACGTTAGAGGGAAAACAGCTGTCCCTGATTTTTTTTCCTCTGATAAAACTAATTCTACTTTTTGACTATGGGGAACACTTTCAATGAACCCACATTTTAAATTTATGTGGGAGATATATATTAAAAAAGATATTTATTTTATTCCCCATGCATCAGTCTATGAAATTTAACTACAAAGTTACATAGTAGAGTTAGAAATAAAACGCAAATCCATAGAATTCCTATTTTACTCAGTATATTTTTTAGAATCCAATTCTTAAAATTTTTCGGCTATTCTAGGGAGGGATGTTGAAATTTTTTTAAAGAATTTGAATATGATTAACTTATTTCATAACAAAATCTGCATTCAACTTTTCTGTGGTTATTGAGAATAAATCACACTTTAATGTCTTATTACTGTAGAGATTTGCTCTGGGAACCACTGTAAAGATATCCAAATAAATAATTATGTGTGTTTTTTCTTATGGAGACTTATAGGCATTTTCACATTGAAATGGCACAGTCTAGTCCCCGTTTAATTTCCCTGACACTAGCCAAACCCTTTTAATAATCTAAACACAACTTCTAGAGGAGGATGGGCTGCCATTCATTTTTTGATTCAATTCCAAAGTTCCTTTCAGTGTAATAAAAAACATTTTCTGAGGAAGCAGAAAATGACCTTGTTTCATTACTTAAGCAGCTCAGCCCCTTTGATATTTTCCAAGCTCATGGGGTTGGCTTCAAGGCCGTTTGACTTTCAGAAGCGATTTTTTGAACAGTGTTGATGTCACCATGGAGGTCGTCAAGCACAGTTCTGTGTTGGGCTATTAAGAAGGATGGAGTGAGACAGTCCTTGAAAGGCCTACCTAGATTTAACTGTATATCCTAATCTTGGGGGAAGACTATTTGGAAACTCCCCAAAGGAAAACAAAAATATTTGCATGTTGTAAATAACAGCATCTTGTGGTGTAAAATAACATATACACTGAAGATAAATCACAGTCAATTAAAAAAAAAACAATAAAAATTAAATGTTATTAAGCTATATATTTATCTCTATTTTGCATTATTGTTTCCTCCGGTAAAGGCATGTAGTTAAGTAATATGCACTAAATATCTTGAAATTACGTTGAATCTGGCTGTTCAAATGGTATGTTAGAGAGGCCTTAGAATATGCCTGTATTTTCCCCATCTTCTCTCAAGCTGAGGAATTACATCATCCAAAGCCTAGTCTACATTTCAAAAGCATCAGAGTAATAGGTAAAAGGAAACCATGAAAATGATATTTTAAAAAGGTTTGCTATACGGTGAAAAAAAAAGATTTCAGTGTAGATTAAAACTGAATTCCACACACTAATGAAAGTATTCAAGTAGGGTATCCATTTTTACACGAAAGTCCCCCAATTCCTGATTGTTTCTTTTATTTTTGAAAGAATCAAACTAAGCAGCCTCCAGACTTCACTTTTTCTCTAACATACCGGCAGACCCTCACTTCCTTTCCTCACCTAGAGTACCCTCCTCATCTAGGTTGACCCAACTCAGTGCACCTCTCAGGGCGATCATGCCACTTCCTGGCGGGATGCCACGTCTTACTAAGGCTGTCTCACACTCAACTAGTGCCAAAGCCTTAACCTTAATCTTCATGGTTCACCTGGCCAGTTTTCCAGAATGTACCCTTGCACATTGCCTGCCTTCTCCTCTATACAAAAGCAAAGCCCCACCCTCTTCATAGTTCTTTATCTAAATGTTTCATAGCCACAGGACATTGTAGGCTTAAAATTACAGCTGTTGTTATAATGAACCTTACTGCCTAGCTAATGCTTTAATAGCATAAAACATTAAAAGACTTGAAAATATTTAAAAGTTACTAATTTTTCATATCCAGGCTTGCCTGGTTTCCTAGTTCACCAGCTTTAGGCTTTGAAATCTTGGGAATATAGGCCCAGGCCCAGGGAGATGTTGTTTGTTCTCTCTTGGTGTGTGTGTGTGTGTGTGTGTGTGTGTGCGCGCGCGCGCGCGCGCGCGCGCGCGTGTGTGCTCAGGCCAAACCCCAAACCCATGGACACGCTAGACAACAATGCAACTATTAAATTCCACCTCAAATTTTAAAACTATTTAAAGAGTCCACTTCTCAATAGAAGATAAGGGATTTTTAAAAATCGCTTCTTCTTTTTTTAATCATAAAAATTCCAAGCCACATTCATTTCTTCAGAAAGCAAAAACAGAGAGTCAGTCTGAGGCTGAGAAGGACTTTCTTTTTCAAAGGGGTTTAAGGTGGATCCTCAATTATGTCATGTGGAGAAGAATGTCTTCGTTCTAGATGGCGAACAGAAGAACCGTTGTCAGCAGAACGGACAGAATGGGCCTGGAAAATGTTCAGCTATTTTGAAAATAAATGTCAGGACGTCAGCTCCCCATGTCTCTGGCCTCGGGCTATCATTACTTGGCCATATCACACCAGTGAGAGCTGGCCCTATATGTTAACCCCATCAGATGAGTAAACAAAGAGGGCCAGAGATCCTGCAAATCAACTTTTATTGCTTTCGTGTAACACGTATGAAGAAGTCACTTGGTTTTCTTCCTATGTATTACTTTTGCAGGCTCACAATTTATTATTGATTCATATCCTCACAAACAACAGCAACAGCATACACGAGTAGCCCTATTAGCTCTCAGTCAGTAACTCTGGGCAATTAAATATGATAGAGGCAAATGGGAATGTGGGTTTGATGGACAGGTGAGGCTAGCTAGTATTCATAAAACCTTTATAATGGAAACGCTGGTATTAGTGACATTTGAAATTTATCCCTTATGTTCTGCCTTTTTTTTTGATAATACTAGTGCGGTTGTAATTATTTCCAGGTAGTGGCAACGATCAAGAACAAATAAGATTAAATTTAGTTGCATTTTTGTCGCATGCTCTGCAGCAACAGGGCAAAAGACAAGACACCCCATAATAAGATGGCTGTATGATTTCCACTTCAAAACTCTTGTTGTTACATGTTACTTAAAACAGATCGCCTTCTTAAAGCTTCCTACAAGGCTTTATTTATGAGGGAGTTTGGAATGTATACATCCAGAGGGAAGAGAAGTAGATGAGGGGTCCATGTATTTCTGATACGTTACTTAGGCAGCTGAATCAACTCCACCTTCAAGTTGATGGCATCAACATCTCATATAATACAGGAAAAATGGAAACACTTGAAAGTCAATCACAAGCTAATAGGTTGACCTAAGATGTTGACACTAGATGTCATACACCTAATATAAGATATCTGAAAGTACCAGTATATGTAAAAATATAAAGTATTCTTATGCTCATAATAAATACATGTCTTTATGTACTGTGTGTGCATACATGTGTCTGCAGTAGGAGTTATATGTGTGCATTAAAATGCTAGAAGCAGAGATGTACAAAATAGAATCGTGGTTTGTCATTGTGCTATGGGATTTTGGATAACTATTAGTTTCTTTTTAATGTACATTTTTAAAATTATTAAGTAAATGCATTACCAATATTATTTCCCTAACAGGAGAATCAAATAAGTATATTTAAGTAAGATTTGTGGAGCAAAGATTTAAGCATATTTTATTGTGTAATACATGACTTTGCATCACTTAAAGTATAACATAAAACTTTCTGATCCTTTGACAACAAGACTACATACATGTGATTGATCAATAAAATTATTTTCATTTTATTTTTTAGTCTGATTGCTTACTGAGTATAGAAATGAGCTAGCACCTTGGAAGCCTAAGTCCCATAGATCTGTCCTAATCTTGGAAGCATTAATTCAAGGTTGAATGAGCTTTCAATTTTCTTTTTAATCGAACCTGTTATTCAGAAACCAGGAGAGATGTTTGCCTCTGACTTGTCCCTCCTTCCTCTTTCAAATGTGAAGCCCACACATACCAGAAATGCAGAAACACAAAGCTAGTTAACCAAACACAGAGAAGAAAAGAGTCAGTGTTTGCTTGCAGGCACACACACACACACACACACACACACACATTCACACACACGCACAATAAAGGTTGTCAAATCTCTTAAGAAATAGTTTAACATTTGGAGATATTTTGCTCTCACTTTTAAAAGTCTTGTAGCCATATACATACTCAAAAATGGAAATTAAGAGAAAGCAATTTCCAGAATAAACCACAAATGAAATCAGAACAGTGTTTATATTTAACAACAATGCTTAGAAATAATCACTGCATCATATGTGTTAATCGGCATCATTTCATCATCATAACAAGCCCAAGGTCATTTTCATGGTTGTTTTAAGGCTGTTCTCCTACAGCACAGAAGTGCCCACAACCTCATAGTGTAATGTTTTCAGTCTCTTGCAATCCTGCACTTATCCCGTAAAAAGGGGGTTATAGTAAATGTGATTAGTTATGCATACAGTTGTGAGCTTCTTTAGTCATGTCTCTTCAGTGAAACCACAAGGAACTCAGTGCTAAAGTCTGGTCTCCCATTTGCTTACTGTTGCCTCCAGCATCCAGCTCAGTGACTGGCACAGAGAGAGCATGCCAAAGTTACTTTAAAATGGGTGATGGTAGCCAACGACTCAGTGGCATCTGATTCACGTTGGACCTTCTATTTTAAAGAGGATTTAAATATTGCTTTTAAACAGTATTTTAAATATCACTTTTAATAGTGTTATCTACTAGTGTTTGAGGAGGTTTAAAGAGTTATTCTGGAGAACTACGCTCTTAGCAAAATGCCTACATCAAAATACTTAATATTGTCCATTGTGGCATGTGAGAAATGCTACATGATCCAGAAAACAATCAGACCATGGTTAAGTGTTTGTTCAGTGACCTGTTTGGGTGACTTGGGGAAGGTTATCTTAATTACTTTGAGATTGTATACAAGCATCTTTTAAGTTTAAAAAATGCATGTAAACTTAGCTAGCCATGGTTAGAGCTATAAATATTAAGTGAGACATATAAGGTACCTGAGATGCAGAAGAAAGTCTTTACATAATTGGTCACTTCAAGTAGAGACCAAATGAGCTTGGTTGCCTACCTCATACAAGCTTCCATAACTTACAAACAGAGACCATCATCTTAAATTGAAAAGTCCATGAAATTAATGCTATTTATGTGTTGCACAAGATCATGGATCACCTGTACCAAAACAATAAATTGACTACTAGAAGAGTAGTTGTCAATTTGTGACATAGTATCATTACTATATACATAAAACACCGTCTCCGTGGGAGGAAAACAATGGAAGGTATAAAGAAGCTACAGACAGTGGAAAAACCATTAATCCGGATAAGCACAATCTAGCAAAGGAACAGAATCTATGTGTTAATTTATGAGAACGTCGACAATTTGTCATTCCAATCAAATGACCAAGATCTTGAAATCACCTACAAACAAAGTAACTGTGTATCTGCCAGTCTTTATGATAAAGTACTACCAGGGCTTTGAGTTGGCTGGGTAAAAATATGATTTATTCAACCACAACTCTGGTGACATGTCCAATTGTTCTATCTTTAATTAGTAAAGACTTGCACTTCACAGATATAAACTGAAGTTAATTAGGGTCTCAACATTAAAAATACAGATCCATATAACACAGAAGAAACCTATAGGCATCAGGGAATCACCAAATTTATGTTTGGGGGAATCCTTTGTTTTATTCCTAGATAATAAGAACAGCTAAACAAGCAAGATGTACATAACCACAGATATTTACAACTTCTTTTCCCACAAAGCTAGTAAAAATAATATCAAATAGTTCTGCTAACATGTAAAGTTCACACTCGGTCATTAACATAAACACAGATCTCTTATTGATTTAATTTATGGGGAGGGAAAGGAGGAAAAGTCTGTTCACATAGATGGTTAGAGTGAGGCTCACCCTCTGTGCCCACGATGCCACTGGAGAAAAGCCTTTGGAAACAGCTAAAAGAGAACTGCTCCCAGCACTGACCTCCGTCTCTAGTAGGTAAGAAGTTAGTCGCTTAGGCAGTATGCTGTGTAGCTTTCCCCTTTCTGTTCTGAAATAAATTGCCACGTCAAGAAGACCTATGCTCTAGTGGTCAGCTCAGTAGAAAAATACTGAAGCATTCCAGGAATGGGGCAACTTTCTTCTCTAATGAAATAGGAAAATAAGCACGTAGTGGAGTAATGTTTTGCATCTCTATAGAGCCACTTCCATCCTTCTATGAAGGATGAAGCAACATACTCCAAGAGCAAAATTGATTCTATGGTGTTTTGTCTCAAAACACCTGGATGAGAAAGAAAGAAAGAAAGAAAGAAAGAGAGAGAGAGAGAGAGAGAGAGAGAGAGAGAGAGAGAAAGAAAGAAAGAAAGAAAGAAAGAAAGAAAGAAAGAAAGAAAGAAAGAAAGAAAAATTGGCAAGTTAAGGAAATAGGTCTGGCTATAACTTCAGTTGACTTAAATCCCTGTTCAACTCGGGATGCTCTCTACAATGAGATGCTCACTTTGTCTCCCTTACGTCCTTTCTGCTTTCTTAATAGATCCTATTCTTCCTTCCATGAGTATTTTGGTCTCCTCAAACTACTATTGCAAGACCCTTTCTCATTTTACTCTTTCATCCCTGGCTGCCACACTCCGCATGCCCAGCATGCAATTTTAACTGAATGCAGAGACCAATTAGCTATGTAGTGCCAGAAGATAAAATGACAGACAGCAAATTTAAGATATTTGTGGATTGTTGCACACGCTCAGAGAACCTGGAAATCCTGTGTTCCGTAGCACAGAATGGGTGTTCTGTGAGCTGAGCAGAAAGGGGCTTAGGTTTTACAGGCAGGAAGAGACTGAGAAGAGCAATACGGAGCTCAGTGGCGGAGCATTGCCCTGGCACACACAACATACCTCCCACCTCGCAAAAAAACACTCTCAGTACAAACCAATAGACTCCCACATTTAATGGGAGGAACTACCTTCATTTGTGCTTTTAATGCTATGAAATATCTCCCATGAGCTCATGTTTAGCAGTTGGCCTTAAGCTAGAGGTACTATTTTTGAAGACTGTATGCTTTTAGCACATAGTGCCTGGTTGGTGAGCACAGGTCCTAGGGTTGGATACTAAGAGTTAAAGTCTGGTCCTATTTCTAGTTCTACTGATGCTTTTTTAAAAATCAGCCAAAGTGTGATCAATGCTACAAGCTACCTCAGACACAATAGCATTCTCTCCCCCCACCAAGAGCTGTTGTTTTTTTTTTCTTTCTTTCTTTTTTTTTTTTGAATACAATCCTCATTTTAATCAAGGGAGGATGTATTCTGGCTCATGATTTTAAAGAATATAATCCCATTTAAAATTTTAATGTATCTAAATATATGATTATTTGCACAATTACATATGTGTGTGCACAGACATACCCATAGCAAAGTCCTAAACACAACAATTTAGGCTGGCATAAAAGAGCAAAGTAGGGAGGCAAATTCACAAAGTTGATGTTAAGGAAAATGGGGAATGATGGTTTTTCTACTCTTGCATCTTTAACCACAACCCAAGACCATAATCGTCGAGAACATGAGTCCTACACCTGGGTTGTTCTCTGTACCCACAAGGCTCTCCTGATCTCAATGTGCAATCCCTGACCCGGGGCGGGGAAAGTACAAGACTGTACTTCCCTGACCCACCTCTATGACATTTTTTTTAAACATGCCCCTACCCAGTTCAAATCTAAGTGATATTTTATGTTGTCACTTCCTCAACTGAGGACTGCTTTCCTACAGCTACAAAGGGAGCTTTGGCATTTCTTTCTGGAATTCTGAGGAGAGATGTTAATTATTTACTAGGCTAAGAAGTAGTTTACTAAGATAACCTGTTTAATATTTTACCCTAATCTGACCCTTTTTTTTAATTAACCACTCCGAAAGAGGCCCAAGTCTTCATTGGCACCCATTGTTTCTGCTTAATCTTGTTTGTTTTTTCTTATCTTAACTCCTCCTGGGAACACATCTTGAAAGGGGAAAATAAACAAATAAAAGTTTATCGTGTTAAAGTTCTTAGCTTCGTGCAATCCAGTATTTGCAGTGCTGTTCCTTTGAGTCTATGATCTCTGTCAGGATTTTTGCCTGGGCTCTGCAAAACTCTGAGACCTTGGAGGAAAAGGCTGTGTCTTACTCCACCGGCTCTGCTATGCTGATGCCACTTCCGAAGCAGCTGTGGGTAGCTTCCCTCAAAAAAAAGGAGGCACAAACAAATAAATCTTAAGACTACAAGAAATGAACATAAAGAAACATAAATGATCACAAATGGGTAAAAACCTAAGTGTGGATGCATAGTCTAAACATGTTATGCTAAGTGTGTTAAAACTAATGCTGATGGCTGAGTCTGTGGGTGATAAATAATATTAAAGTAAAATGAAAGTATTGTTTCAATAAAATAGATACTTGGACATGACAGTTCTTATTTAAAAAGAGCTTAACTATGTCTACTTCATTTAGCAAAGTTTCAACTACTTTACTATTTTTCTGCCTAAACATTTAATTTAGAAAGCCCTCACTGGCCGGGAACACATCCCTGCTGGATGTTTCTTTCAGCATTTTATACTGAACTTACAAAGAAATGTCATATTTTAGATGGTTAAAAGGTTATGGTAAACATATTAATGAGCACATTGTTCATGAGGAAAACTAACATTGGACTGTAAATTACTGTGTCAGTTCAATTTTCAGTACTGCTTGAGAGGAAAGACTCGTTGTCGTTTGCATGTTTCAACAGCTTCAATCCAAAGTTACTTGGGTCTCTATGCTTCTGGCCCCAGGCAGAAGCAGAGCATCACGGTAGCAGCAGTATACCAGAGGCTACACTACCAGACAGGAGACAGGAAAGGAAGAGCTGACCCGGGAATAGTCATAACATTCACAATTACCCTTTCCACCCACCCCTAACTCACTACCACTAAACTAGGCCCCACCCCTAAATGCTTCGAGAATATCCCCAAATAGTGCCATCAGCAGCAGCTGGGGTCTAAGCCCCAACATATGAGCATGTTGGAATCATTTCATCTTTAAACCACAACAACCAGAGAGACTCGACTCTATTCCTTTTGAGCAGCTTACTATAGGGTATCCAGACCCAACATCCTAGAACAAACAAGGCGGATATTTTAAATTACAGGATTTCACTACTGAGATCAGGCTGGCCCTAAAATAGCTGAGGTGCTTTTTGCTCTTGTATGTCAAACATATAGTTTGATAGATGCTGGGCAAGGCAAGTATGGTGAAAATGGCATCAACCATATATAAATGGAAAGTATTTAAAACATATATATATGTTGGTGATAAGAAGATAAGAGGCTATTATATCTATGTTTTATAAGAAGAATCTGAGGCTTATAGAGTGTAATAAATTCCTTCATAGGCTTTTGTCTGATAAATACTGTCATAGTACTAGAAGACAAGTCTTTGAAAAGACATACAGTGCTCTGCTTGACCCAATACTGCGTGACCAACTCCTATAAGGATTGAACTTATGACCTTGGCCTAATGAATACCACATTTCTAGTAAATAAGGAATTTGAGACAAGTGGATATTAATCCTAAAATGTCTAAAACATAGCCAGTTAATACCTTATGTAAGTTTTATAATAAGTGCAGCATTTCTGGGCCGAGGATGTTTTCTCTGAATTGGTATTTTCTTCATATCTTCGTTGTATTTTTCACTGTATTTTCTAATTTCTGTTGTCATGTTGTTGTTGCTGTTGTTATTAATTGTTTTCTTGACACCAGCTCATTATAAGTGTGACCTCTGTGTATTTTTTGAAGCTCACTCTATCATTCTGTGACCTCCTCCACAGGCACAAGGGACAGGAATGTTTTCCTTTTTCCATTGTTCAGCTCTGATGGAGGCTCAAGAAAGAGTCAATTGTAGGTAACTATAAGCTACTGAGTTTTTGAAAAAGAAGTCTAGGGACAAAAATCTAAAAGTATGTTTTTTAACCACAGTATAATGAATCTATGTAAAATTAGCCATGCTTAGAAACGGAATATTTAGAATAAACCCATATCCCTTGAATGCTCAAGAAAATCATCCCATTTCCAGTTTTCTTCCTGACAGGAAAAATCTGTCAGCAGATTCACTAACAGTCAAAACCATAGATCTGTAAGCTAGAAAAAGATAGAATATTAAAAACAGCCATTGCTTTCTTGCTTTTGTGTTTGAGAATTTTAACCTCAGTTTGCTAATGGAAGTGTTTTGAAGGAACATGAATGCATAGAGTAGTATGTACAGAGAATGCCACCTTCCCAGAATAAGTGGGTTGGGGAAAGTTTCCTCCCAATGTAGGACGAAGAGTAAAGGGAAAGACAGCAGAGAAAGCTATTGATTTGGGACTAAGAAATTGTATTCTCACTGATCTCAACAGTAAGATGAACTATACTTAGATCATTACAGCCTGGGAGTCCACAAAATCAAGTGTTTGTCATGGTCAGCCAGTTCAGTTCTTGCTGACGCGTGTAACGGAGCTTTCCAGCCAAGGCTGAGTTTTGGTCCTTAGCCGTGCTGTGTCTCTTGCAGATCTCGGGGGGTGAGCCACACATTTGCAAGGCAGGTGGAGCAGAGGGCAGTGAGCCCCCATTCCAACACTTGTGGGGAGCTCGGGGACACTTTCTCCTTTTGTGGATGTTCAGTTCTCTTTATTTCAAAGAGTAAGTCTTCTTTAAGCTACCAAAATGATCATTTTTCATGCAAGGGTGACAAAGAGAAGGCACTAAGCATTCTTGTCACCATTTAGCTTCAAGACCAAGAAGAAAACAATCAAAGAATAGAAGGCCTTCCTCCAGTAAATGCTTTTAATGTGATCATCTCCTCCAAGTACAGATCCTATCATTAATCAAAATGCAAAAGAAGTAGACCATTGACAGGAAAACAGAAGGCACTGAAATTGGGGAAAAGTCTAGATATATCGAGATAAGGCAGCTTCATAACAGGGTTTGCAAAGCTGCGGAAATAATTAATAAGCCTCGACCGCAATGGAAGTTTTATTCTCTAGTGAATAATGAAGTAGAATAATTATGCACAGAGAAAATTCATTAAAGGAAAACATTCCTAGTACAAGGTGGAAGGATGACTGCGGACACGTAAGCAAACGTGGCAGGCAATAGCTCAAGTCTTTGGCTACAATGGAAAAAAGGAGACTGACAAAAACAAGCTAGCCAAAAACAAGCAGAATGTAAAAGGCATTTAAACTAAGACAGTTCTTAAGATTATTTTTTTAGTTGATAGCTAAGCTGAAAATCTGCCTTTATAGAAAAATGGTACAGTAGGCATCAAAATTCATTTAAAAATCGACTTTTAAAAATAAATGTAAAGACTGGGCAGAAAACGCTGGAGTAGCTGCTGGCCAGGGTTCAATTTGTCAGCTGCTCCAGCTACCAGTGAGAACCTCCCACCCATTCGCCTGCCCCCCATCCCATTTACTTCGCAGGCAACTTCTGCAAAGAGGTATGATTGAAGAGACTATGTATTCATTGAATTTTGTGTTGAGGACAGTAAAGATGTTAATGCAAATTTTGAAATATCCAAACTTACTTTCAATTGTCTTGGAGGAAGTGATGATTTTAAGCATTTAAATGAAATTGATCTCTTTCACTCTATTGATCCAAATGATTCCAAGCGTAAAAGAATAAACAGATCAATTTTCTGTTGTTTGTGGAAAGGAGAATCTGGCCAATCGTGTTCTAGGTTAACAAAGGAGAGGGCAAAGCTTAATTGACTTAGTGTGGACTTCAACGATTGGAGAGACCAAGAGGGGGATTCAGACGAAGACGGGTTCAATTTTGACCGTTTCTCTGAGGTAATGGATCACATGGGTGGTAATGAGGATGTAGATTTACCAGAATTAGATGGAACAGATGATAATTCACAAGACAGTGATGCTGAAAAATTGCCAGATCCGGAGTAAAGAATGTCATCGCCCGGGTTTGGAGAAAGAAAAGTAACTTCTGCAAGATTTCATAATTGCGACAATTCCTGAGTTGACAGCTGTAAAGGCAGATGCCATGTTTGCCTCCTGTAATCCATCTTTCAACCTGGTTTCTTCTTTTTTTTTTTTTTTAATGTTTTTAAAGGCTTCACAGGGGCTGATAATGTACCATTGTCTGAGGCAGTTTTAGTCAGCTAAGGCAAAATCCTTATGCATGAACATTTCCCAGGATTCCATGAGGTGGTTGAGATCTTAGGAAAGCTCTGATAAAAAAAAAATTTTTTTTCACCTAAGTCTTCTTTCTTCATATCTTCATAACACAGCCACGAGTGTGTTAGGAAGCTCTCAGCTTAGGGGAAGGTACCTAGTTTAGGTCCCATACCATGGACTTGAAGGAGGCTGAAACAAATTGGCTGATACCAAGGCTTAAACGGATACCCTGCCATTCTTCCAGTGTCCTTGCCAGAATTACTCCACTAACATTTATTTTTTAAAAAAAATAAATATACTTTACATTGTATGTGATCACTTGCCAGTGTTCAGGTATATTTTAGCAAAGACTAATGAAGGCCTTAACTTAGATGGTTTTTGAAGCCTATGCATTTGGTATTGTTTGGCTTTTAAGCTCTTAACATCTCTTAGTATGGAGGATGAAGAAAGTTGAATATTGTTGCTTGAGAGTCTGTACATTCTAGACCAGTTGTATTTGCACTGCCAGTATGCAAATGAGTGGAAAATGTTAATACACTATTGGATATTTTTATTTCCTGCTTTGATTTCAGCTTATGCCCTGGCTAGAAAACCTCAATTTATGTTAATGACAGTGGGTACTTGTTTTTTTTTTTAAATGTCTACATTCTCTCTAATCAACTGTTGGAAGATTAAAAAACGAAATAAATGTAAAAATAGATATAAGTGAAACAGCATTATAAGATTTTTAACAGATCATTATCAGCTCATAAGAAGCAAATAAAAGATAAAAAGAGAAAGATCAAACATAATAAAGAAAGTAAAATTGAATGTATTTTGAGTACCTTATCATTTTACTACCAAAAGACACATTTGCATTTTAAGTGGCAATAGGAAAATCAAAATCACTGGTCAAATACCCAGTAGTAAATACTTATATAGTCTATAAAATAAAACCGTTGTATGTTTGATTGTTTTTAAAATGAAATTGCTTAGAAATTAAAACTCAAATATTTTTGTAAGCCACAAACTGCGTAGTATAAATAAAAAAGTCATACATTAGAACTAGGGAATACAATAAGTTCTAGTTATATTAAACTGGGGATATTAAAACCATTTCTAGCTTCACAATGTAGGTATTTTATTAGTAAGATGAATGAAAATACTATTTACAAATAATTGACATATATGTATACATATATAAGATATAGATATTTTAAAATCAAGAAAATCAATGAAGATAGGATCCAATTTTCAGAATTTAGAAGAGGACAAAGGCCTGAGGAAGCAAGTGGAAGAGAATAACTTCAGATAAAAGTAAAATTTAAATTCAGAAAAGAAAGGTATTTTTTGAAAAATCACAGTTGATCTTAAAACACACATATATACACGCACACACACAGTAAAGTTGATTGAACTCTTTTTTTTTTTTTTTTTTTTTTTGATTTTCGAGACAGGGTTTCTCTGTAGCTTTTGGTTCCTGTCCTGGAACTAGCTCTTGTAGGCCAGGGATTGAACTCTTAAGAACCTAATGGAATCCAACAGCAAATTCAACACTTGGAAAGGAACTTTGCAAACAATCCAAAAAATAATGTAAAGTGTATGAGAATTTGCCTCATAAAAAAGATACTTTCTATGTATATGTTCCATGCTGATATGTTATAAAACCCAGTGCAGTTTCAGGATAAAGCAACTATCTAGTTCCCTGAAATAGTAGAAGCCATCCATTTCCACAAAAGTTACAGAGGTGAACCTCAGTGCTCAGTGAAACAAAACAAACTTGCTCCCAGTTTCTGAGCAAAAGATTGACATTGTTTGTGTTTATCTGTTTGTTTGAAAGCAGGTCTCACGTATCACAGGCTGAAGGTTTAATGTCAATCCTCCATCACCCAAGTACTGGGATTGCAGGCACGCCCATCACACGTGTGTCTCTTTCAAAGCCACATTCTTTCCATCAGTTTGCATAATCCTAAACCGTGAATCATCAACCTCCAGGTTGGAGTCATGTCCTAACAGTAATTCTGCAGTTACCCTCCCTAGAGTCACCCTCCTTTGTGTTCTATAACCATGTTCATCTCTGTAGCCTAAATTCTTGGTCTTAGCCAAAAGGTCAAGAAGAGATTCTTTAGCCTCAGTTCTTTGTGACAGTCAAACCATGGCTCAAAGTAGTTATGTTTGCTTTAAACTGGATTAAGAGAAGAACCTGCTCAATTATTTAAAAGAGCCACCTAAGGACGCATGCTCCCCTTTCTTTCTGTGTCTTCTCTTTAGGGTGATTAGTGTTGAAGGGCAAGAGGCAGATGCTTGAACAGGCTCTAGGCATGGACAGACAGGCACATGCTTCAAGGTTCTCTCTGCTGGTGGACATGGCTCAGATTGTTCAACTTTTCCATAGGTTATACAAGGTAGGAAATCGCCACCATCATCGCTCATCTCTGACCACCTCCTGCTTCTCCTTTGCTGAAGAATCCCCCCGCTGTGTGTCTCTGGGACCATTCGGGGACATGCCAACTCTGCTGAGGAATTCTTTTGTTCCACTCATGGGGTTGCTTCTTTAAATATGGATGAGGAGACATGAGGGTCAACCTCTAGTCCTCATTCTCATTCAGTCTGCCTCGTCTTCTCAATGGGTGCTTTTCCATGTTAAATGAACATCTAAGAAGTTCCTCCTTTCTACCCCTAAGAGTGCTACATGAGAGACTAGACTCTTGTCTTCTGGAGTTACCTAACTGTTCTCCCTCAAAAAGAATAGCGAATAGGTAAATCTCAGGAATCCAGTACATTGAAAACTAGTATCTACATGTTAAAAATCTCCTTTATTGACATGTACTCAACTATATTCATAGCAACATTGTTTGTCATAGCCAGAACCTGGAAACAACCTATTGCCCCTCGACTGAAGAATAGATAAGGAAAATGTGGTACATTTCCACAATGGAGTACTACACAGCAGAAAAAAATAACGAGATCTTGAATTTTGCAGGCAAATAGATGGAACTAGAAGACATCATTTTGAGTGAAGTAACCCAAACCCATAAAGACAATTATCACATGTTCTCACTCATAAGTGGTTTTTAAACATAAAGCAAAGAAAACCAGCCCACAAATCACAATCGCTGAGAACTTAGACAACAGTGAGAACCGTAAGAGAGACACACATAGATCTAATCTACGTGGGAAATAGAAAAAGATAAGATCTCCTGAGTAATTTGTGAGCAGGGGGACCTTGAGAGAGGGTTGAAGGGGAGGGGAGAGAAAGGGAGGGGAGCAGAGAAAAACGCAGAGCACAATAAAAATCAGTTTTAAAATCTCCTTTATCTAGCTCTCTGAATAGTATCTACCTTCTCCAATAACTCTGATACATCATGTTTCCTGAGATAGGGATGAGGCTAACTTCAAAAGCCTCAGAAAATGCTGAAATGTGCAACCACTTAGTGTTTAGATAAAATAATGGACTCTTACAGGAATCCAAGCCTTTAACCTTTACTTTAAAAACAAGCCCATTATCTAATTTAAATGTTTCTCTCTTTTACATTAAGAGTAGGAATTCTGATTCTGGATGATAGTGGTTGTGGGAGAGAATGATGAAGATCCACATCCAGGTAATTTACAAAGTTTTGTGCTTGATGATTGGAACAGTATGCTTGACATCTCAACTAGCTACTTTTACACACAGTTCAAAAGAAGACTTGCCCAGTTAGTCAGTTCCCTTTGAGTTTTAAAGGCATACAGGCAAGTCTGCGTTGTAGCTGATTTTGTCCTGTTCTGCTGATATTCAATTGCCACAAAATCTAGCCTTTACAAAAAGCCCCGAGAAGCTTGAGGTCATCCTACATTCCTCCTTTTCTCTCAGCCCTTTTAACTGCCATTTGCCAAATATTTTAAGTTCTACACTTGCATAACTTTGGCTTCTGTCCTCAGTCTTCCCCTCTTGTGGTGGATGATTTAGTTTGGTAGTTTTTCTGTATTTGCTACAATGGCTTGATAATTACTCCTTTTTCTGCCTTCTCTCTCCACAACTTTCCAGCATCTTCTAATATTAACTGGACCCCCTGAAGATTCTTGAATAGCTTCCAGAGGCTTTCAGAACAAAGCTCCAAACAGAGCTAGAGTAACCTAGACATCCTGCTCCTGCTTCAATTTTCCCTGTTGTATCCTTCTCGTTCCTGGGAGCTATACTTCTAAACCTTGATCACATATGTCCCTCTTCCTAGGATGCTCTTCTCAACCAAAATTCTTACTTATCCTTCAGCTTGAAGTTCAAATGGCATTCTTTCTCAGGAACTATTTTCTCCCCACCTCTAACTCTATACCCTTGAGACAGATGCTGCTTGTCAATGGGCTCTCATAGGTCCCGGAAGATGCTAGCGCTATGAGGACACCATACTGAAATTGTTTGTTTATCCTTTGGGAGCAAATTCCCTAGGTTAGTGAGTGTGCCCGTATTATCACCATGAGTTCAGAACTTAGCACAGTGTTAAGTAGGTACAGCAACAATTCAAAGAACAAGCCTTAACTGAGAGTTTTAATAATTACAGTTACTTATTGTCTGGGAAATCACAAAGACACATAACTGTTTCAATTTTCATCTATAAAGTTAATATCATGTATGATAAAAGTTGATATCATATTACCTAAGATCTGTAAATGAGTTAAATCTTATTACCCAATAGATTTCTTTGCTCAAAATGTTGTTGGCCAGATTTATTTTTCTATAGCTTCTGAGTTTTACCATATGTCAGGAATTATCATTGGTTGTATTGTTCATAATTAATAATCTTTAATAATCGCACCAAGTTTCATGGACCCACCTCATATTTAAGTGAAATAATGATTATAACATCATTAGCAGAACATGGATGGCTAATTCCCAGTAAGTTCGGTGCAGTGAATATTTTTATCCACTTTCATCTTAAACAGAAATTAATTATCGCTGTTGAATGTGCAATGTGTTGAAGCAGAAACACATAAGATATTATCAAGATTTATACCAGGTATCTTTGTAGACTTCAGAAGGACTTTTAATTATATAGTATAATAATAGTTAGCAATACACTTATCTAGGGCAATGTATTTTGACATCCTTCAGCTACCTTGGCACCATAGGCATCAAGGGAAGAGAAATAGCCCAGATAAAAAGAAAAAAGAAATTAAAACTGACTTTAGAGAAAGCAAACGAGACATGCTTTTCATTTGACCTACATTTATAAAGGCAAGTACTGCGAAGTCGAAGTGATAAAGGCACAGAACTCTCTCAGCACCGTCTGCTCAATTTATTGATTCCGTGTAAAGAAGAAAACAATGCATATTGAAAATGTGAGAACGTGGGTTGTTCGGAAAGCAACTTCTGATCTATTGCTCCATCAGCGATCAGCTTTGACGGAGAGAGCATGCGCTCTAATGGCCACAGCGGCTCTGAAGACTCACTTCCTGTTTGGTTAACATTAGCAATGAAGTGAATGGCGCATCCAGCGCAGACAGATTGGTGCCTGCCCTGAGGGTAAAGACAGTTTCCAAATGGGTGGACGACAAACCGCAATAAGTGCATTATATTTATCTTTTGACTCTGTTATGTTTGGCTTCTCGCGATGGATGGCATTTTCTATGTAGTATCAGCTCAAACCCCAGAAGAAATGTCAACAAAACTTGTTTTCAAAAGAAATGAAACACTCTGCATTGACAAGACAAGCTTTCTTGTTCTTCGTTTACCTAAGGAGCTTCCAACCTTTTTTTTTTTTTTTTTTTTTGGAAGAAGCCGGGGTCTGAAACAGAAACATTTTTTTTTAAAGTAAAGCTCATTCTTTACAGAGTCAGTACTGGTCACTTTGGGATACCCAACCTATCTAGATACAATATGGAGGTGTTTCTGGTATGGGGAAGGGCCACACAGACATTTTGAAGTATCGCTTCCTGGGACAAGATGGATAAAACAAAAGGAAAAAAGTCTTGACTTGAAATCAAAGCACAGCTATTGGCTGGGATTCTAGTTTTGACAAAGTCAAGTGATGTGGGGTCTGTGGAGTAGGGAGGAAAGGGAAAGGAGGAAGTGAAAAAGGAACTGCCCACGGAATTCATTACAATGAACACTGCATAAAACAAGAAGGGAGAACGCTAGCCAATCCCAGGGTCAAAATAACCAGGCCCAATCCCCAGAGTGATCTTCCCATTACGTCATGCAATTACTCATAAACTCAAAGGACAGAGTTTTTTTTTTACTTTTATTTTTAAAATTATTTAAAAAAATAATAATAATAATAAAATAAAATTAAAATAATAATAATAATAAATTACATTTCTCCATTATTTATTCATTCACAAATATTAGAACAGCTTCCAGGTACTAAAAGCCACTCACGTTTGGAGACATGATGAACAAAACAGATGGTAGATGATAGCATAAATCAGAAAGCAAGAAATGCTGCAGAGAAAAACAAAGCAAGAAGACAGTACAGAGAGTGCTAAGGTAAGAAATGTTGGAGAGATTGATGTGGGATTATCCTCTGTATGCTGTGAATATCATTGACTAATAAAGAAACTGCTTTGGGCCTATAGCTGAGCTATAGGGGAACAGAGATAGGCAGGGAAAACTAAACTGAATGCTGGGGGGAGGAGGTGGAATCAGAGAGAAGCCATGTGGCCCAGCAGGAGACAGATGCTAGAACTTTAGCCAGTAAGTCACAGCCGAGTGGTGATACACAGATTCATAGAAATGGGTTAAATTAATATGTAAGAGTTAGCCAATAAGAAGCTAGAGCTAATGAGCCAAGCAGTGATTTAATTGATACAGTTTCTGTGTGATTATTTTGGGGCTGAGCAGCCAGGAACCAACAAGTGGCCCTTCTTACAACAGAGAGATACTTGCAAAGTGGCCATGAAAGCCTTCTTGAAGAGTTGATAGTTGAGCATGATTTGCAATAAATGTGGGATGAGCCAGAAGAATCTGGAAAAGATATTTCTGGTAACAGGAAGAAGGAGGAAGGACATAAAATAAAAATATTTGTGTTTGAAATCCAACAAGGGGGCCCTGTGTGAGCTGAGCATTGCCCTGAGTAAACTGGAACTGAACTTAGAGAACAGGAAGTTTGCTCAAAGGTAGAGATCATGGAGCCCTGAAGACCCACAGCAAGTACTCTTTCTGAGGAGGAGGAGGACATATAAAGTAGACAACTTCAACAAGAGGAAAGCGATGATCAAAGCAGAACAAAAAGCAGTCAGAAAAAATGCTAATGATCTAGGCAAGAAATGCCAATAATATGACACCAGCAAAAGTCGTAAATATTGGGAAGGGTTTAAGGATGTTCTACAGTCGCAAGATTTGAAAATGTGGTTTGAAAAGGGGACAAAAATAATGAAGACTAGAGTTACATAAAAATATTATCAAGAATTTAGAAATCAAAAGAAAGAATTATACTCTGTCTTTTCTTGGGAGATAATTCCCTGACAAGGTTAATTTAGTCCTCTGGGCCCAAACCAATGCTGATGACAGGTTCTGACAAGGCTGATTTAGTAATCTGGGCCCAAACCAATGCTGATTTTCCATTTGCCATTACTAAATACTATCGAAGAATTACTTACTTACGTGGATACTTTTGCAAATGTTTTCCACCCAATAGAGCAGAAGACGTCAATAACTTCATGAGAAGGTCCTTGTCCGCATTCCCTCTTGCTTCTTTTCTTTTCTCACTGTAGACTATGCTTCTCTTTATGCCTAGGTTGTCTCTGTTGGGTCCTTTGCTGTTGAAATAGGAAGTGGCGGGGCTGCGTCCCCAACACCCCGGCCGCTTGGCTAGCTCATGCCCGAAATAACAACACACAAACTGTGTTCATTTTAAGAACTGCTTGGCCCCTGAACTCTAGCCCTTACAGGCTAATTCTCGCACCTGGACTAGCCCATTTCTAATGATGTGTGTAAGCACCCCAAGGTGCGCTTACCGGGAAGATTCTAGCCTACATCCATCTTCATCACGTGTGCCTCAGAGAGCAGAGCTATCGCATCTACCCGGGAGAGCTGAGCATGGCGTCTCTGCTCCAGCAGAGCTGTCGGGTCTCTCTCGGAGCAGAGCAGAGTCTGACCTCACTTCCTCTTGACCTCACTTCCTCTTCCGCCCAGAATTCTATTCTGTTTACTCCTCCCATCTATGTTCCAAGCTGAGGCCAAGCAGTTGGTTTATTATAACTTAACCAATGAAATCAACAGATTGATATATGACACTCCCACATCACTTTGCTTTTTTTTCTTTCTTTTTTGTTAGCTTTATTTGTTTTTTCTATTACTTTTCTTCCCTTTTATTGAAAATAATAATTTTTCTCACATAATATTCAATTTTGATTTTTATTTGTCTATGTGGTTTGCCTACATGTGCATGCATGCAGCACATATGTGCCGGGTACACAATGACACCAGAAAAAGGAATTGGATGCCATGGGAGTGGAGGTACGAACAGTTGTGAGTCACCATATGGGGCTTGGGAATTGTACCCAGGAACTCTGCAAGAGCAACAGGTGCTCATACCTGCTGAATGGTCTCTTCAGCTGCTCCTTGATTTTCAGAATCATTTTTTTTTTCAGAGTGTTGCTTCCTTCCTCTGAGAACTGATCCATTTTTATTTTAAAGATTTATTTGATTTGTAATCTGGTACATGAGGGGAGTTTGTGCACATGAATGAGGGCATACAGGTGCCTTCAGAGTCCAGAAGAGGGTGGTGGATCCCCTGAAGCCAGAGTTACAGGTGATTCTCAGCCACCTAATCTGAGTGCCAAGAACTGAACTCAGGTCCCCTGAAGAACAGCAAGCTCCTTTAACCACAGAGCCCTCCCTTTAGCACAAGAACCAACACATTTCTAATACATAAAATAAATTTTCACCCATACTCGCTTTATATTGGTATAAATATGTAGGCTCTTTTTGTGCATTTTTGGTGTTTAATTACATTTATTGAGTGAATGCTTGGTTACTGCAATTCATGTGCATGTTGGAGGAAATGGGGCTCAGAGCACTATTTGTTGTGAAAGCTGATTTTCTTCTTCTAGTATGTAGATCTCAGGAATTAAACTCAGGCTATCAAGCTGTGCAGCAATCACCTAAGCCAGGCAGATGCAACTCATGTATCACAGTCTGCCTCAAAATTCATGACTTCTTCTAGTCTCACTTCCTGAGTGTTGAGATTTTAAATGTGTGCCATCATGTCCAGCTATTCTTTTATTTTTTCCTCTTCCAATGAAATGGGGATAAACAAAACACACACACACACACAAAAACATCAGTAGCTTCTAGGAGGTGAAATTTTAGGTATGGTCTAGGCATCTGAGTACTAATTCTGAGCAACAAGTGGATGAGAAGTTTATGAGCAGAGGAATGAAACTAAGTTCAAGAACTGCAGTAGAGGGCTGTTGGCACTGAAGACAGTCATGAAAATCAAGCAGGGGTCTGCACTAGGTCCTCTGCGTCTGTGTTATGGCTACTAGCTTGGTGGTTTTATCGAAGTCCTAACAGCGGGAATGGGTGTGTCTCTGACTCTTTTGCCGGCTTATGAGACTCTTTTCCTTCGACTGGGTTACCTTGTCCAGCCTCAATATGAAGGCTTTCGGCTTCTCTTATTATATCTTGTTTTGTCCTTCTTGACTAAAATCTCTTGGAGGCCTGCTCCTTTCTGAAAAGGAAGAGGAGGGGAAGTGGCTCTGGGGGAGAGGGGAGGTGGGAGGAGCTAGAAGGAGTGGGGGAAGTCGGCTGTGGTTGGGATTATTGTATGAGAGAAGAATCTCTTCAATTAAAATAAAAGAATAATAAAACTAACGAGATCACTAAAGGTACCGAACTAGAAAATAAAATATCTAGAAATCTTAAATTTTGAAATATAATAATATATAAAAATCCAAGGATAAAAAGAACAAGGAAAGGAAGCAGCTGGGAGACCTGGGAGGCATATGTTGTCCCAGGAATGAGGATGCTTCAAGTAGGAATTAGAACTCCACTCTCAAATAGGGACAAAGAAACTTGAACAATGAATTTGGAAACATCCATGTCCTTGAAGAAAAAGCTTTTGATGCAGTGAAAGTGTTTAAAGCCCAAGGAACAGAGTTTAAACCAGAATGAGAATAAAACAGTTGAAATGAGAACATATATATGCAAATGAGGGTGGGGGATGTTTGGCTACACAGGAAAGACAGTGACCGTATTGTGAAAAAGAAGAGTGTGAAGGACGTGTGTGTGTGTGTGTGTGTGTGTGTGTGTGTGTGTGTGTGTGTGTGTATTTATAATGAAAGAAACGGATGTTTCCTTTTGTGACTGTGTTAGTGATTAGGTTGATTAGCCTAATGGGCATGCTAGAGAAAGAGACGAGAAAGGCTAACGTAGATTTATGTGGACCAGGTAATAAGGAAGAATAGTTAGCTTCCTGGTTAGTGATGCCCTTGCTCTCGGTAAGGATTGTTTATCCATAAAAAGACGGGGAAAGACAGAGTGTTGATACACATTAGAGCCCAGCTTCACAGTGACGCTAGCTGAAGAGGCTCTGTGTCACAACGGTGTCCTTCAGTCACCTGGCACTAGAAGGCTGCTAGCAAGGGTGTGGAAAGTTTGATTTGGCAGCAGTTGGGCTTTGTCGGTGATCCTGATAGGAGAAGAGTTTCTAAGAACTTGACGATGCACGAACAAATTACTCTAAGTGTGGACCCCACACTGAAAGAGAGCAGAAAGCACATGGGAGATGGATAAGCATGGAAAGCGGAGCTCAGGGGATTGCAGGATCTAATGGAATTAAAGACTTCTGTTGGGGTTGCAGAACTTCAGGAAGTAAGCTATAAAAGGAGGAGCTAAGATTAGAAGGCTAAATTCTGGTAATTCATATTATAGATGGTTAATTATAAATCTGCATTGAGACTATAAAATTTAGCAACTAAAATAAAGTGGAGACTTATGGTCAGACCTCTGAAAAAGGAGGAAGTAGAGACAGAAATTCTGAGTGTGAGCATGGAGTTGATCCGCCAGGAGATAGATAGTCACCCCGCTATCCGGTAATATGGAAGAATGAGAAGCGGAAATCTGGATGCAGAGAATTTTCTTTTAAATGATACCTAAGACTACCATTTAATTATTTAGCCATTTGCAAGATAAGCTGCATGCTTTTAACAGTTGCAATTTAGAAATATAGAAGAAGTGTAGAATTATTTATCTTGAATATTAGAATACTTGGTCTTCCAAGTGATGTCTTCTAAAACGCCATTTTATTATGATAGGACATACTAAATATGTTGTTCTTTTCACTAAACATGCAAACAGGGGAAAAATGCAGGCATCCCAGAAAGCTAGTCAACAGTCAAAACCTATGTGAAGCTGAACTTAAACACTTAGTACATGTTGGACTTTACTTATGCCACCTCAATCATAATTCATAAACAGCGCATTTCAAATAAAACGTAAGCATTGCTTTTTACATAGGTGAATCAAAACAATCCCAGGAACATACATATGATGGATTACAATGTGCTCAGGCGTGGGTGGAGTCTTAAAGCTAGTTATGAAAGAGGAGCTTATAACTTTGCTATCTGGGCATGCTCAGCTCCATCACCACTGTTCTTTCAGGATAAACCCAAGTGCTCATTCAAGAGTGCAGCCCGCCTCTTATTGTTCAAATAAAGCATTGAAATGATACACATCTCCGCTAGATTGATATCGTTGTGTTTTTCTCAATGTGATGGCACACTGGAAAAAAAATCTAATAACAAAACAAAAAAGACCTTGATATATTTTCCATCTGTCTGGGAAGTGGAATGTGACTTTTTTTTTTCAAAGGTGGGTCCACACCCTTGTTGCATAAAGGTTTGATTCTCTGCCTCCTTTCCATGGCTTTAAACGAGAAACAGACTGAGCACAAATGCTAATTATATAATATCGGTGTTAAATAAGTCAGTAAGGAAATTATCTCAAGCTATCTTTAGCTCAGCAGACGTGATGAGGCATAGACACGTTTGTTCTGGTCATTTGACTGCCAGAGAATACTGTTCCGTAACTGGTTCGTGCATTCCTAACAATTTCATAACAATAACGACAAAAACCGAACGCTGCATTTCTGAAGGATTATAACACTTCTAAGACGGTCCTAATCACTTGAAAAGCATTAGGAGGTGCAAGGCTTAAGGCCAAAATATACTAGCTACGCACACAGGCACTGTCTTCAGGGAAGCCGTCTGAACAAGACAGAACAACGTCTCCATGTACATCCTCGGCTCTATGGACTGGAAGGGTTTATGATTATCGGGTGACCTGAAATTTTAGAAAGCATTCCTGGTAGCTAGAGGCCAAGCTGTGGTCAGGTTACGTACAGCGGCATGGAAAAGGCTGCAGAAATCTTCAGGGATTCTGTTTCAGGATGAGGAAGCCTCAGCCTAAGCAAACTCAGTCTCACCTGTCACCTCAACATTCGAAAGTTTTACCTTTTGGAGCTGGCAGTTTTAGTTCCTGAAATTCATCCACTCTCACATGTATGTTCATCAGCTCCCCACTGCCGTCCCCCAAAGAGGACTTGAAAACGAGGCCTGGGCAGGCAGTAGCTGCAAACCCCTTGAGTTTTTCTGAGGAGGAGAGGAAGATTTCTTCCTCATGGAGTCACAAGTCTTTGGGGCTCGTTGCTTGTTTGTTTACAAGGCTGGAAACGGGACTCAGGCAAGCTCTCTGTTACAGCCCCGTAGTCCGAGGCTTACAAGCCACTTTTCAAGTACACCCTCACTTTCTGCGATTATAATGTAATTGTGTCATTTCTCTCCCTTCCCTTCCCTCCCTCTGAAACCCTCTCTGCACATTTTTTTTTATTCTAGGGACTATTATGAATCATGCTTATCTCAAAGGCCTTCCAATGTGTCCAGAGATTGTATTTCCATCCACAGACTGCACAGAACCAGAGTTTTCTGACAGAGAATGTCTGCAAACAATCTGGCTTATTGTATCAGATTAAAGATGCCCTCTGTTGCTCTGTGACTATTAGTTTTCTTCAGGTATGTTGAAAAGTGGCTAAATGACTATCAAGTCTCTTTCTTGACCTCCTTAACTATGCCTTAAACATTTCTTTACCTAATATTAAAGCACTCAGCACTCGTAGTTCACAGTATGGGACTACATAGGTGAATTGCATGTACAAGGAAGGAGTTAGTTATTGTGGCTCTTATCAGATTAGAGCACAGGTCTGCAATTGGGTAGAAGGAGGGATTGAGGAAGTACTGTGTTTTGTAATTGATAGCTAGTGGAGAAAGTATTGATATCTGTGAACACTTGTATAAGGTTTGAAGAAGCCATTTGGCTTTTAAGCCTCCTCCCCTCCTCCCAGTGCAAGCAACTGGGTTGTTCAAATCTCAGAGCTGGGGCAATCTGTTGAACTATGCAGTTACCCAGCCCCCACGCAGCCTCATCTGAAGTTTTACACTCACAGAACATCAGTGGGTACCCCTTCATTTCCTTTGCAGATCACAACTGGAAACAGGCTTTATCCCAGCCCTGTCTGTTTCTTTATGCAAAGAGTATAAAATCACATTGGATAAAGACTTTTGATCTTTTCAAAGTATAATTTTTTTAAAGTATAAGTTGTCACTGCTTTAATATTAGGTTTACCGGTTGTTAAAAAACATAATAGCACTCTGTATTTCTTTAGTGTCTTTCATCTGAGGATGTCAAAGTGTTTCATAAACCTTGGCTAATTAATCACACTTCCCAGGACCATTGTAGGTAAGGACAGGATTATTAGCTCTATTTAATAATTGGAAAATGGGAGGTCACTAGGTTGTAGACTGGGGACGGACTCCAGTCTGAGCAGTGGCAGAATAAAGGCAAAGAGTCTTGTCTGGCTCTCATTCTGAAGGATGCCCAGCCCATTCAAAGGCCAAATAGTTTTTCCTATAAAAATCTCGAACTCTCCTGAGGGCGCAACCCAATTCTTCCCACTCATTCAGTCCTGCTCAGTACACATGTGGCCAAAGGAAGAGACCTAGAAGAATCCTCTCCTCTTTTTACCTATAAACGACACACATTTCTGGAATGCAGGTGGAGAAATGAAAGAAAAAAATAATGCACGTCTTGTGACTTTGAGCAGCTTTGTACACGTAAGTTGTCTGAGAGCTCTTCGTAAGGGAACCTGTTGTTTTAACATTACATTATTTTTAGTAGCTATATTTATACATTCAGTGATTCCATAAATATTTATAAAACATCCGTTCTATGCCAGGGATTGCTCAAGGAAGTAAGGACCCACAGAAGCAAATCAAATAGACAAAGAAATCTTTCTCAAGAACATTCATGTGCCTAAGGAAATCAGACAGGAGTGCAGTAGCACAGGACCACAAAGGGTATGGGCACCCCATCTTCTCCAGCTGTTTCCCCCTTTCTCTTAGTAACCATTACTTTCATCATTAAGAGCACTGAGCATAAGATATATTTTTCAGATAATTTTTATAGGTGATATCATTTCTCCTCTTGCTTGATGTATACTCTTCAGATAATTTTTATATATGATATCAGTTTTTTTCTTTCTTTGTGTGTGTGTGTGTGCACGTGAATGTGCACACGTGTGTGAGTGTGAGTGTACACACCCTTATGCTGAGGCCAGAGGAGGACACAGGATCCTGCTTTATCGCTCTATGGATGTCTTGTTCCATACAGCAGGATGCCTCAGTGAACCTGGAGTTCAGCTGAGTTGCAACACATCCCAGGAATCCCTGTGTCTCTGCTTTGCACAGTGCTGGGTTACAGGTACACACAGCAATGCACAGGTTCTCACATGAGCTTTGTAGATTTGAACTTAGGTCCTTACTCTTGCACACTGCATGCTTTCCCTACTGAGCCATTTGTTCGGCCTTTTGGTTTGTTTTTTTTTTTTTTCTTCGTATTTTTAGTATAAAGGACAATTTTATTTTTTCATATTTTTAGTGTAAAGTACAATTTTATTTTTTAATAATTTTAGTATTTTGCTGACTATAATCACTATACTTTACAGCAAAACTCTAACTTTACACCTTTGAGTCAAACCTCTCTGTTTTTCCCTGAAAGGTTTCTGTACCCTGATATTAAGACTCTCTGATGGCCCAGTAATTCAAATCAAACCAAATTAAGACTTAAAAGGCCAGGTTTAATGAGTAAAACACTTGGCCAATCAGCGTTTATTTAAAACATGATTGACAGAATACAGACAATTCTCCTGCACCACCATTTTGTTTGTTTGTTTGTTTGTTTTGTTTCTTGTTTGTTTTTTCGAGACCAAGTTTCTCTGTGTAACAGCCTTGGCTGTCCTGGAACTCACTTTGTAGAGCAGGCTAAGATCCTCACAGAGATCCTCCTGCTTCTGCCTCCAGAGTGCTTGTCACCAAAGTTTAGTTTTGGGAACTAATGAGTTTCGTTGGGGTCACTTACAAGAATAGGGGTGAGGGGATACTGACAGGGCAGAAATGATACAAAGAGAGCTGCATCACCAAAGCCCACCCCAGCACTGGTGACAGCTCACAAAAGCTGGCAGCCTGGAGCACACTGCACGGCTTGCAGGCAGCTCTACAGGTTGGAGAGAACACTTTCCAACGGACTGGGTTGATCTCAACCTCTTCCAGGCCATTCAGCTGGTTTCTGCCTCTTTCGGGCAGCAGGTCAGGTCTCAGAGTCTTTGCAGCTCAGTCTTAGTTGTTTACTCTGGCAGGGAGGGGCCTAATGAATCTGGTCAGCTTCAGGGACTTCTGGGGCTATTTTGAGTTGTTTACCTTCTGTCTCAGCAGCTTCCTACAGCTTGGAATGTTTCAGAGTCAGAGGAAACTGTTACACAACTGCTTCTCCTCCGGGCCTTCACCCACTTCATAATTGGTTTGTTTGTTCCATTGCTGTTCATTGAAGACATTCCTTGAACGTTTCTGAGATTGGCTATTTATCATATACCTTTTGAAATATTGTCTCTCCATCTATGGCTTGCCTTTTTGTCTTGCTGATCACTTTCTTTGATGCAAAAAAAGCTTTTTAGTGTGATGGCATCACACTTGTCTCTTTGGGGTTTGTGGCCTGTGCTTTTGATGTCATGTCAAAGAACTGGGGGCCAAGTCCAATATCCAATAACTTTTTCTGTTTTCATCTAAGACCCTTCCAATGTCAAATCTTAAATTTTAATCTACTCCATAATAATTTGTATGCATGGTGTTCAATCCGGGTCTAATTGCTACGTGTATATGTCCTATTTTCTTAATGTAATTTAGCACAATAAACTTGGTATAGAAGCAATGATCTCACTATAATAAAGGCCATGTTTGAGAATCCCACAGCTAGCATCACATTTAATGATAGAAAAAAAAAAATCTTAAGTTTTTCTTTTAAGACAGGAAAGAAAGAAAGAAAGAAAGAAAGAAAGAAAGAAAGGAAGGAAGAAAGAAAGAAAAGTATTTCTATTCTCACCACCTCTCTTCAGAATAATATGGGAAGTTCTAGCAAGCACAATTAGGTAAGAAAAAGAAATTAAAGTTGTCCAAACTGAAAAGGAATAATTATCTCTATTTAGAAAACACTAAGACTACAAATTTGTTTGAACAAATTAATGGCAGCAAAATTAAAGAATGTAAAACAAACATATAAAAACCACTGTTACTTCTATACATCTCTGATTATATTTATAAATATATAAATTTAAGAAAATGACCAATTTACAACAGCATCAAATATAATATTATCATACATAGGAACAAACTTAAGCAAAGATATTTGTAAACAATAAAGACCTGTACACTGAAAACTGCATAGCTCCAAAAAAAAAAAAAGAAAGAAATTAAGGCAGATACAAGGAGTAGATAGCCCATCCTCACACATTGGAAGGATCAATATTTTTAAAACGTCCACACACTGTAAAGGGATACACGGAGTGAATCAAATCTTTCAAAATCCCACTGGCATTTATAGAAAGACAAAAACAATCCTAAAATTCATATGGAACCCAAACAAACAAACAAACCAAGAAAATCACTCAATAGCAAAAGGGATTTGAGACAGAAAATCACTACATATCACACTTCCTGATTTCAAATCATAACATAAGTCCATTGTGCTCAAAACAATGTGTTTCTGGCATGTATATATAGATACATCAGCAGTGGGATGCACTAGAGAACCCCGAGGTAAACTAATCATGTACGGTCCACTGGGTTTTTTCTTTTATTTATTTATTTATTTAGGTTTTTTTGAGACAGTGTTTCTCTGTGTAACAGCCCTGGCTGTCCTGGAACTCGCTCTGTAGACCAGGCTGGCCTCGAACTCACAGAGATCCACCTGCCTCTGCCTCCCAAGGGCTGGGCTTCAAGGGCTTGCCACTGACTGGCTCAATGTCCACTGATCTTTGACAGTGATGATGCCCATAATACACACTGGGGAAAGACATTCTCTTCATGGTATGTAATTCTTTAACACACGGATCTCCTTCTTACCAGAGAGACGTGCTTGATGTTCTGGTCACATAGCTCTTACTTACCTTCAACGTCTTGTGGTAATATTTTTCCTTCAGCCCAGTAGCAAAATGCTATTTCACATCTCACTTATCACTCATGCAGCAAATACTTCGTGCCTAGTGCAGTGCTTTCTCTGTGTAGATGTTTCGTGTATATGTGTGTGGTGCTGAGTGCATGTATGTGCATCACAGGCCTGCAGGAGCAGGCAAAGGCCAGAAGGAAACTTTGGGTCTCCTAGAACTGGAGGCACAGGTCGTTGTGGGCTGCCAGTTGGGTTCTGGAAAATCAAATCTGGGTCTTCTGCAAGGTCAGGAAGCACTCCAAATGGCTGAACGCTCTCTCCAGCCCTGAATTCATTTTCTTTAGAAGTTTTAATGAATTTAAACGTACGATTTGAAACTAACAGAAAAACCTATGGGTACTCAGTAGCATAATAAAAAGTGGTGAAAATGACCTGGATCTTTACTCTACAATTCTTACTTGGGCAATAACGGTTGTCCGGCTCCACTGTTTCTTCCTGTCATGGATCTAAAATGTTCACACCATCATCCATTGGTGTGAAGCTGCCTTGGAAAGCTTCGAATATGGTGCAATTTGCATTTGATAAAACATATGTGGGAGCTAACAGGAAAACCACTTTCAAACCCCTCGTGCTGGTACATAATTTGTGAAAAACTATTTTGCCAAAAGCTAACTAGGAAACCTTCCTTAGCTAATGTATGTAGCTACTGTACCTCCGTAGGTAGTCTGTGAGCTTTGACCCCTTACCATTACATTGGTTTAAGATAAATGAATTGAAATTTGTGTGGCATAATTGTCTTTATTCAGAATGCAATTAGAATACCTTTGGATACTTTGTAGGATTAGTGGCCAGACTACAATGAGTTAAATAAATGTAATATTTTAAGCATAATGCCTAATACGTGCCAAGTGTCTAATGACTATAACAACTAAGAACGTGGTTTGCCTAAACCCAGGTAGAAATAAGCGGATCCACTTTTTCATTCACAAACCATAGAATAGGATAAGTAGACTAACACTTCTGCTAAACGTAAGGTTTTTAGAATGTTTCAAAATGTATTGTCAGACAGTGAGAAATTTCTGGAGACAAAGAAGTAAAATTAAAAACAATCGGGAGTACAGAAATGTTTTTCATTTTTATTTTTTAATTTTAATTAAATAATTTGTTTGTTGGTTTTGATTTTTCGAGACAGGGTTTCTCTGTTTAACAGCCAGAGCTGTCCTGGAACTTGCTCTGTAGACCAGGCTGGCCTTGAACTCACATAGATCTGCTTGTTCCTGCCTCTACGAGTACTGGGATTAAAGGTGTGCACCACCACCGCCCGGCTTCTTTTTGATTTTAATGTTGGATTAGTTTCAGTTCCCTAGAAGCAGGAAGCATCGATCTGGAAGATAGTTTTGAACTGAAGTAAGGAAAGAAACAGGAAGAGAAGTAAATCACGGTGCTCACAGTAGCATTGCTCCCCTTTGAAAGACAAGGAGTAGATTTTGAACCCTTGTACAGCCGGTGGAATACACAGATTCATGGAAGCAACTTCTGGAGTGGTTCTGCTCCTATCAGCCCTCATGATGGACAGTTCCTCCCTGTGACTAATAGCCAAACTCACTTCAGCTGGGGATGGAAGCCCAGCTCAATGAAGCGGTCAGAGAAGGGATGGTCAGTCACCCCAAGACTTTCAGCTCATAACTCGCCCCATAAGAATACACATGCGTTTCACACTAACTTCACCTCAGCCTCGCCAAGGTGGTTGATCGAAATTCCTAGAAGAGATACAAGGGAAATATTACTGGCCTGAGTAACTTCTTTGTTCCTGCAATTAATATCAAACTCACAACAGATACTCCAAGTCTAGCTTTCCACCATCCTAGAAGCGCAGGGCTGCAATCTATTTGTTTGTCTTGTGTAGCAACATAGATTCTCATCTCCGAGGAATGCTGGATTTCTAGCCGGCACGGCTGTCATGGCTGCCTCAGATCATGGCTCCTTTACATACTCATAGGACTACTAAACGAGGCGCGCATTTATAAAACCTCAGCCATGTGTTAGACCCATTTACTCAGCTCCCACACTGAGAGGTAGTCACTTTTCTCATAAAGATCAGGGCCAATTGCACCTGGAAGTATATACCCTTTCTGTGCTGGCCTTTCTTCCGGTGGAGCATCAAATACCACCGAATATACCTTTGTGGGGGCAACAAAGGCATCTTCTCCAAATAGCAAGAAAGGCAGTTTCTTCAAGCAGCCCACTCCAGCAAAGGGGAAAGGAAGACACTTTTTTTCTTTCCGACTTTCATTTCTAAATTTATGTACTCAGTCTATTGGAAACACATCGGTGAGTTTTGGGTGCTCTTTTCAAAACTCGACTGTATTCTCGCCTCCCTGTAAGGGATGACTTACTGCCTAGCCAGATCTCGCCTGATAACATAACACATCTGCTCCTTCACGACAGACTACATTTCAGCTAACAGAAACCACCTGTCCCAGGAGGCTGAGCATTCTTCCATTCCAAGAGGAAGGACCACTTTAGCCGGCAATTGGCTAGCATCGGGAACCAAAGGGCAGCGACCTTGCTCAATACAGAACCGGCTAGTAGAATTGGGGCTGCAGATCCTTCCTGTGGAGTCTGATTGAAACTGATCCCCCACCACTGCCAATGCCACTCTGCTCTCCCTAGGGGTTCTGCCTTGTTGGATTCTACATATAGTATTGGTTTCTTTTCTGATAACTTATTTTGCTTACCGTGATGTATCCTAGGTTCTTTACATCATAGCGAATGGCAGAATTTCTGAGTAGTAGTCTGTATCAAATCATCACATTGCGCCCCATACATGCATATATGTGCCAGTCGAAATGAAACTAAACACAAAGAAGAAATAAGAAGTGATGCTCTATCCTCAGCTGGATTTAGGATGCAGCTGGCCTTTCTCGTCGCTGCTCTTGTCCTCCAGCCGCTGCTTTTCTGATAACCTTCCTCTGGCAAATCTTGAGCTGAAATCTGCTTCAGATATGTCCTCTAGGGATGTGAGTCAAAGGCAGACCTCATCACTGCCAAGCCTAATTTCCATATATGAACAAGTGTGTCTTTAAAGAGACTAAGTCATCTTTGGCAAAGCACAGGAAAAAAAAAAAAACAAGAAACAAAAAAATCAACTACCACTTTGCACGGAGCACGGAGGAAAGTGTACGTGTGTAGGTGGATATAGAAAGTTATTTTATCTTGTTAAAAATTATTTAAAGGGGGTCAGCGGTGAGACCCCTTATCATTTGTCTAGTGCAGAATGGTCAGCCTTGAAAGTTCTCTCTCTCACACACACACACAGACACACACAGAGTATATGTGTAACAAATATAATCAAAGATAAAGAGGCTACTAACTTGGAAAGGAGTGTATGTGATGTTGGAGGGAGGAAAGGAAGGGGAGGAAATGATGAAATTCTATGTCCGTTGAAGAAATGAAAAAACATTCTTGAAAAAGTCAAGCACCTTAAATTTAAAAAAAAAAAAAGACATTTTAAATCTTCTGACATACATAAACGTAAGGATGGACCTGAACTACTACAGAGGAAAGAACAAAAGGAATTGGAGTTAGTGTGTTGCAGGTATCCGGTGTGGTGATGATGATATAAGTGAGCTGTGATCAGGTAAGAGTATATATACTGTAGCCCCTGAGACAACTGAAAATAGTGCCAGGGGAAATAGGTGAAAGACGCTTTAGAAAAGTTGGAAAGAATCTGCGGGAGAATTGTTTCCATGACTGTCCAACTTGCTAGACGTTCTAGACTGGCTTAGATGAGAAAGGAAAGTCAAGCACCTCAAGTGTTAAACTCTAAGTTAAAGCATAAGTAGAAGTAGAAGTATATAAGTTAAAGTATAAAGATGAAAAGAAGCCTCATCCTAGATCTGGGACACTCAGCGCCGCTCTTCTGTTGATAATGAGTTCCTGTCAGCTGTAGATTATTGTCATGGCGTGATTCTCAACGTGCCGACCCTCTAATTACAGAACTTGTACTGCAGAAGGGGAAACAGGGAGCTAATATGAGGACAAGCCTGCAGCTCTACGTGGAGACTGGGACACTCTCGGAGCAATGGATGAAGTAATGAGCAAACCGATATCTGCGATTTCAGGAATGCAAACTATATTTGTCAAGAAAACACAGCCTCAGAGTAAAGGCAGGAAAAGTAGTAGATGCAAGAATAGAGCCCCAAACTGATGCCACTTCCATGCTGTGAACTGCTCTTTCCTGTAAGACAGCAATGTAGCTCAAGAGCAGAAGAATGTGATCTCTTGGCAAATGAAATGATTTAAGATTTAAAAAAAAAATCAAAACGCATCAACAGACCTAGTTATAAAATTAACACTGTAAACTAAAAAAATATAGGTGAACATCTTTACAATGCTGAGGTGGGTGCAAGTTTCTTAGACACAACAGATTCATACTACAGCATCATAATAATGAGAGATGTGCTATCAAAATTCAACTCGTGCTCTAAGAAGATAATAACAAATTCAGTTTATGATACATTAAGAGTTCCTTTTTAGTGGCAAGCAAAACACGCGTAAAAGTATAAAAAAAACTTATTTAAAAAGGCATTGAATAAAAGATACTGGGATTTCTAAAACATGAGAAGCTATTCAACACCATTAGTTTTTAGGGAAACAAATGAATTAACCCGTCATTGTAGCCATATATTTGATGTAATCAATTTAAAAAGAGGGAGAAATACTTTTAGCTCAGTTTTGGCCAGTTAGTCATTGGCCTCTAGTGATCACAGAACATTATAGAGAGAGCACACAGAGGTAATGAGCTCACTTTGTGGCTGGCCAAAAAGCAAAAAGGGAAAGGCCCTTCGAAGGAGTGGCTTGACCCTTCCTTCTTGTATGCCCCACTTCCAAAAAATGGTAGCAACCATTCCTAACATGTCAGGAACCAAGACTGTAGGCTTTGGAGAATATTTAGGATTCAAACTGTGAAAAAGCTACTGGAAGACTAAAACATGCTTAATAGTGAGTATGTGGAGGAAGAGTTCCTTCATCTATCATCAGTGATGGTGTAAAATGTAACTTGAAAAGGATCTGGAAGTTGCTTATAGACTTAAACTATATATATAGAATAATATATATTCTAATAATTTCATAACTGGACAGTTAATAAAGTGAATGAAACAATGTATTCATCAAAAAGATATATGCAACAATTAATTCCTAGTGGTTAAAAAAGAGAACCACCTACGACAGTCTGCTTGTTCTCCCTGGCAAGGCTGGATGTATTGTGATGCATTGAGAACTTAAAACACTTGCCCCGGCATGTCCGAACTTGCCTCGACTTCCAGTGCCAGGGCGGCAGAGACTGCGAGGAACTGTAACCAATTCAAGGGCGGCCCGGTCTAAAAGAGGAAGTCCCAGGCCAACCAGGACGACATCCTAAGGCCATTTAGATGAGGCTTTAGAAGGAGGCAAAAAGTGAAGCTAAAGGTTTAGAAGCCAAAGTGTTTCCCTGGTTCAGAGGAGACAGAATGTTAAAAATGTCTTAGGGAATTTCTGGGGGTGATGGAAACAACCAGTATGCTCCAGTACGTTAACTGGAATTTGTCAGTTGATTGTGCAATATAAACTTATGCATTTTGTTACATACAAAGTGTGACTCCAATAGATCTTTAAAAGCATACCGAAGCTCACCCTAGTAGCGCACACCTGTAATCGTAATTCTAATTCTTTTTTTTATGTTTTTTTTAAATATTTATTTATTTAATTAGGTGTACAGCATTTCTTCCATGTGTGCCCGCAAGCCAGAAGGGGTGCCAGTTCTCATTATAGATGGCTGTGAGCCACCATGTGGTTGCTGGGAATTGAACTCATAACCTCTGGAAGAGCAGGCAGTGCTCTTAACCTCTGAGCCATCTCTCCAGCCCTGTGTTTTATGTTTTTAAGGTCAGGTATATATATATTTTAATTTTATTTTTTTAATTAATTAATTTATTTATTAATTAAAGATTTCTGTCTCTTCCCTACCGCTGCTGCCTCCCCTTTCCCTCCCCCTCCCCCATAATTCTAATTCTTAGAGGCGAAAGCAGGCAGGTGAGGAGCGAAGGTCACCCTCAGCTCCATAGTGAGTTTGAGACAAGCTTTGGCTACGTGAGACCCCTTCTCAAACAATAAATTCTTTTTCAAATTAAGAATAATCTTTTTTCCAAAAACAAACAAACAAAAAAAGAAACAACAATAGTAATAGGATGATACTCGCTGGTTATCGGTTGCAGGCTGACCTGTTAAGGTTTTTGTTTTATTTTGTTTTCTAGTTTTGTTTTGTTGTCTACTTATTTGGGAAGAGGAACTTTAATTAAGAAAATTCCTCTCTCAGATTGCCTCTGGGCAAGCCTGTAGGGCATTTTCTTGAGAAATGATTGGTGTGGGAGGGCCCAGTCCGCAGTGGCAGGTGGGTGGAGGGCCCAGTCCATGCTGGCAGGTGGTCCTGGGCTGTGTAAGACTCAGAAAGCTATGGGGAGTGAAAGAGTAAACAACACTCTTCCATGGCTCTGGCATCAGCTCCAGCTGCCAGATTTCTGCTCCCAGGTTTCTGCCTCCAGGTTCCTGCCCTGATTCCCCTCAGTGATGGAGTGGGACCTAAGATTTGTAAGGTAAGGTGACCCTTTCCTCCCCAGATTGCTTTTGGTCATGCTGTTTTATGACCGCAGCAGAAACTCGAAGACAGAAATTGGTAGTAGGTCATGGGATACTGCTACGACAGGTCGGACTGTGCTGTAAGGAGATTTGTGAAAGGGCTCTGGAACTTTGGACTAGAAAAAGCTATTGAGCATTCAAAGCGTAATGAGCTGTTGTGGGAATCAAAAAGATAATGCTGAGAAAAGCACAGCTGATGAAGAGAGGCCAGTCTTGTGACGTTTTAGAGGGAAGTTTAAGAGACCCTTAAAGAATTTATCAGGGTTGCTTGCTATTTCGAGTTAAGAGTCTGTGGTTTTGATCAACTGGAGTTGAAGAATTAGTGGTGATTATCAAGAGACCAGAACCACCATACTGAAATATTTGCTTTGCTGGGACAATTGGTACCCATCACATGGAGCTGTAGCATCACTTGTGATTCAGACCAGCATCCTTGAGGCAAAACCTTCTAAGAAGGGTTTCCTTGGATCCCACAGGAATTGTGGACCAGCAGGGGCTAAGGTTGTGCTGGATGCTGAACTTGGTAATGTGAGTCTCATAGATGGTGGTTGGTTTGAAGAGCAGTCAAGACTTGCCAGTGGGAAAGGCCAGGAGAGGCCATTGGTGAAGCTAAAGCCATTGTTGCAGTAGAAGGCCAGGATTCAGAGAGAAAGCTGAGGCTTGGCACCATGTGGCAGGGGCAGAGTCCTTGAGAGGCTCTGGGTGAGGGTGCTGCCCATATACCGTAGAGTCAGCCTCAGCGTACTAGATAGACAAGTTGTGTGTGCCATGAAGAGAAGAGCCAGAGAAGTCATGGCGCTCAAAGAGCCTTTTGGATCAGAAGCTGGTCTTTGGTTTCCTATGATTTGAATGTAACCGTGTCCTGGTTCTTCCCTCCTGGACAAAGAAAGCATTTAACCCATTTTTGCTTGTTCCTTTGATGCTGTACGCGTCCACATTTGAAAGACTGAGTCTGTTTGAAAGGTTTTGAACTTTGAAAGAGATGCTGAATGTTTTAAAAAGAGTGAACTTTTAGAAGTGTTTGCATTTCTAGCCTGTGGCACTTTTATAGTTATTTATGTTTTCTATTGTGATGTTGGTATCAATATGCCATCTTGGGGATTAGCAAGAAAGAAATGCTACAGTTCAATACTGATGAGCTTGTGTGCTGGTAGACAAGGCGTCAATTTTCCTAGAGGGTTTTATATATCCACTTGACACAAGTTATCCACGAAGAGGAGCCTTAACTGAGGAAACGCCTCCATCAGATTGCCTGTAGGTAAATCCATCTTGCATTTTCTTGGGCAGATTGATGCTGGAGCATGCGCTCCACTGTGTTCGATGCCACCCCTGAGAAGATGGTACTAGGTTAAATAAGAAAGCAGGTTGAGCAAACCGAGAGTAACCCATAAGCCAGTAAGTGGTGTTCTTCCATGACTTCTGCTTCAGTTCTTCTCCCAAGGTTCATGCCTTGAGTTCTTGCCCCGAGTTTCTTCGGTGATGAGATGTGACCTGAGATCTGTAAGATGGAAATAAACTCTTTCCTCCCAAAGTTGGGATTTCTGTTTGTTTGTTTTGGTTTTGGTTTTTCGAGACAGGGTTTCTCTGTAGCTTTGGAGCCTGTCCTGGAACTAGCTCTTGTAGGCCAGGCTGGCCTCGAACTCACAGAGATCCGCCTGTGCCTCTCCAGTGCTGGGATTAAAGACATGCGCCACCATGGCCCGGCTCCAAAGTTGCTTTTGGTCATGGTATTTTATCACAGCAATGGAAACCTAAGACAAGAATCAAACACTATGATAAACGCGTGTTAATCAATGTCATTGTCGGAACTGGAAAGGTGGCTCAGTGGTTAAGAGCACTGGCTACTCTCCCAAAGGACCCAGGTTCAATTCCCAGTATCCACATGGCAGCTCACAGCTGCTTGTAACTCCAGTTCTAGGGGACCTGACCCCCCTCACACAGACTTACATGCAGGCAAAACACCAATGCACATAAAATAAAAACAAATCATAAATAAATAAATCTTACCCAAATTAAAAAAAAAATCCTCAAAGCAAACTGATGTCACTGTCTTCGGCATTATTATGATCCTGAATATTATAGGAACTTGAAGTCCAGAATGTTGCATTCACACGCTCCATCGCTCACGGGTGGAGACTCATGGAGCCAGGTTATTAATGCAGGCATTTCTCCCAATTCCCTGCATCCTCCAATTGCCTGGTCTCCCAATGCTTCACATGCGGCCTCTGAATTCCTCAAGGCAATCAACGACCGACTGACGGAAAGATAAGAAGTTAATTTTTTCTTAGGAATATTAGGTTCCACAGAGTAGAAAAACTTCTGAAAGTAACACTAGAACCAGCTAAGCACGTGTGGATTCAATGGAATTTCTCTAGGCATCTGGATCGCATGGATTTACGGCAGGTAGGGCTGCTTCCTCTCTCCAGGTGCTCCTGCCAGACTGCCAGATTCTCAGAGCTGGCAACCTTTGTAGCAGCTGGCTGATTGGGTCTGAGCGATATCACTGTGTGGTCTGCTGAAATATTTGGGATGTTTTCTATTCTTCCTTCCACTCCTAGGTTTCACAGAAGGGAGTGCAGGTGTGCCTTGTTGCCAGCTGTTGGCAACAAGGAACCCTTATCATCTTTCTCTTGCCGGTCCCCCGAAGGAAGCTGGAACAGAACAGGTTACAGGCCTGTGTTGGGTTTCTGAGTAGACCGCATATCAATATTTGCAACTGAATGGCAGGCATTTTGCCATCTCCCTATGGTATCTTTGCTGATTTGACAGCAAACAAGCTGGAACATACACCAGAATCTTATTAAACAAATCTATGCTATAATCTATAGATTTACCTTCACCAAGATGCTTTATAAGAATTGGATTTCATGACATATAATTAGGTTTATCGAAATCTCTGTAATGCTTTATAATCAGCCAATGGGTTCTTATTTTGCTGTCCATTCAACATTGACCAATGATTTTCATAGCACTCGATCAGAGGCTAAGAAAGGCTACTTCCTTTTAAATCTTTTCTAGTTGTTTTTTTTTTTTTTCATTTTCAAAACTTAATTTACTGTTTGCGCATGACTGGAATTACAGAAAATTCATCAGTCAGCCCCAGAAAGTAGCTGGCAAAGCAGGCTGTTCAGTTGCATCATGTTCAGGTTCTTCCAAGAATGATTTTAGCCCATTGTTTCCCCCAAAAAAACACCTTCATCCAAATCAACCGAACTCACTTCAAAAGCAGGCTAGTGGATTACATTTCTGAGACCCCCTTACTCCTAAGGTCAGCTGAAGGTCCCAGCTAAAGGTCCAACCATCATTCCAGGTGGCTTTCATTTACTTTTATATTTATTTAGCAACTCCTGTTTGCTTGACAGGGAAGGGGGGGAAATGGCCACCTAACATGTTATCTATTAAAAAAAAAAAATAGGCAGTTCCTAGAATGAATGGAGAATTCAACCTCGGCCAGAAAAAGAGACTTTTCACATGGGCACAGCAGCTACTGTCTGCAAAAGGCTACTTGCCGGCTTACAACCTATAGCACACTATGCTATTATCTCCAGCTTCACAAAGAGGCTCTCAGACCTGCTACATGAAAGATGCTGTAATAAGCCATACAAATGCTACATGAACGAACACAAATGTGAAGGGAGAATTTAATACCTGCAGATATAAAACCTCAAGTTTGTTTTTTTTTTTTTTAAGCTCCCTTTGATCTGGAGAAGAAAAGAGAGATTTAATCAGTCCTTTGGAGGAGTTAGCCCATGCTGGACTGTGCTGCCTCGTTTTAGTTCAAAGCGGGCGAGGGTAGTTTTCTTTTCAACTGAGTTGGAGATGGGCAGGAATGGACACAAACGAGCAGCTACCCTTGGTTTCCATGGATCAAATGATGGTGCCTGCAAAAGGCATTTCTGTGTTGAAGAATTTGAACAGCCTGTACTCCATGGAAACGTAAAAGTAGCTGAATTGTAGCTTCTTGATTTGTTTTATACTTTTTTCACGAAGTTGCGCACGGACGGGTGAACCAATAAATCACCTAAACTAATTTGCTTCAGCGTGCTTTACGTACTTCCTGTTCCTTGAATGACTTTCCTCCAGCCGCCAGGATTGCCAGAGTATTACAAATGAGCTTTTCCTACTGCTGAACTCTGGCTGGCCTCAGTCCACCTGACAGGCTCAAGAACAAGGAAATGGACCCTGGAAGCAGGTGGCTTCGTGCAAGATTCCTTGTGTCAGGAGCCGTGTGGGCCACTGGTCTCTCTGCGTGGCTGCAGGCCACTGTGCTGCTTTTGCTTCCAGGCTCCTGTCATCATTCACAGCCGCCTCTCCATCATTTTCCTCTCTTAATCTTTGTTCTGAGCTCAGCCAGACAGCTGTGCTCAGAGTAGTTCCTTGGAACTATGGTGAAGACTGGAAAGGAAGCAAACTAGTTTTATTTTTGTCGCAAAAGCAAGCTCATTTATACCTATTTAATAAGACTTCCAACCTCGGTTCAGGCTGCAAGCTCTCTGGGGTGGTTTAAAAGAAAATAGCCTCCTAAAGGGTGTGGTGCTCTTAGGAGGTGTAGCTTTGTTGAAGTAGGTGTGGTCTTGTTGGAGGAAGTGTGTCATTGTGGGGGCGGGCTTTGGGGGGGGGCTTTCTTTTGCTCAAGTTTTGGCTTATTTTGAGAGTCAGTTTGACTTCCTGTTTCCTTCCTGCAAGATGGAACACTCTCCGCTCCAGAACCATGTCTGCCTGCAAGCCACCATGTTCCTCACCATGACAATAATGGACTGAACCTCTGAAACTATAAGCCAGTCACCCCAATTAAAAGAGTTGCCATTTCAATAAAAACCCAAGACACACTCTGAAGAGCTGAAGCTTGTATTCAGATTGAGCACTAGCCTCTGAATGCTCTTAGTTATTTGATTATCCATTCCAAATCACATTGCAGGCTCATTTCTAGCTTAAGAACTTGATTAGATATTTGGATTCAACCTTGAGTAGTTTTAAGCAATGTTGTAGAAATTAATGGGCATTTTGGACAGGTTCTAACAAATATTAGAACAATTCTGGATAGTACGCTTAACTGGTAAAGGTTTTCAAATATTGTTTAGTCAATATTACTTACCCGTTTCCTCTGATTCATAAAGGTGATTTTTCCCACTCCCCTTTCTCGCTGTGGCTAAGAAGGGAATTTGATTCTAACTCACAGTTTCAGGAGTTTCAATCCAGGGCTGACAGAAGCCTCTCCATTGGGCTAGGAGCAAGGCAGAACATTAATGTCTCGGGAGCATTTGACGGAGGCTGCCTACCAGGAGATAGAGAGATGAGATAAGAAGGGGCCGGTGGGTCCTTCCCCTGCACGGGGCACGCACACCACTGATTGTGTAGAGTTCAGAGGACTACTTTCAGGAGTTAGCATTCTACCATCTGGGTCCCAAGAATTAACCCCAGGATGTCAGGTTTGCTGATAAGTTCTTTTACACATGGAGTCATGTCACTGGCCTTCTATTGGTTATTATATAAATAATATCCCACTGGATAATTTAACTTTCCTCTTCTTAAGTATTGAAGTTAGTACCATGTTTCTAATGTTCTTGACAACCTCTCAGATCAATTAATTCAATAAAAATGATCTTCCTAGACAACACGAGTAAGGCATGGTTACTGCTTTCTGTTTCCTTTTAAACTCTCCTACGAAAACCAATCATTGTGTGTATGTGTGTATGTGTGTGTTCTTTGAGAACTGAATACAGTGTGTTTTAATCATTTTCCTCCTCCTCCTCCTCTATGTAGCAAGTCTATCTCTGTACCTCCAGCTCCCAAATAATGACACGGAGACTTATTATTAATTAGGAAAGCTTGGCCTTAGTTCAGACTTGTCCCACTGGCTCTTATAACTTAAATTAACTCATTTATTTTAATCTACGTTCTGTCACATGGCTCGTTACCTCATCTCCCCTTACTGCCCATGCTACTTTCTCTGTGTCTGGCTGGTAACCCTGCCTTTCTTCCTCTCTGAGTCCTCCCTGTCACCAGAAATCCCGCCTAACTTCTTCTTGCCTAGCTAACGGCCATTCAGCCCTTTATTAAACCAATCCCAGTGACATATCTTCACACAGTGTAAAGGAATATTCTACAACACTGCTGGCTTTTCCTAGACCCAACCCATCCCCTATCCGCCCAGCTCTGTGTCCTTTTTTGTTCTTAACCTGTCAAGTTGAATTTGTTCTGATATAATATTTTAAGACATATGTCTTTCCAGCAGAGCATGGTCAACTGGTCAGGGGCTACATTCTTACAGAAAATTAGCTTTTTATGGCCTAGAGACTATCCTTTACCTATAGCTCCTCCAGGCCTTCATGCCCAATATCCTTTCCATGCTGGGGTTTGGTCAGACTTGAGCGTGCTATCAAACCCATCCTGAGTTCTTCTGTGCAGCTGTCTTCCTCTCTCCAGGAGACACTGGTTCCTTGTGGTCACCTACCATCTTGTCTCTTACACTTTTCCCAGCCTATCTTCTGAAATAGCTGAGCCTTAGGTAGAAGGCGTGCCACGTATGCTCCATTTAGAGCTGGGCATTCCAGCGTCTCTTTTTCTTTGCTTTTTGGTCTCTGTGTTAATAGCTATGTATTGCAAACAGAAGCTTCTCCAATAAGTGTTGAGAGATGTGTTAATCTATGGGTATAACAACAAGTAATTAAGAATCAATTTAAAACTGTGTCATTTTGTGGCAAAATAAAAGTAAGTTCTCCCTCAGGGCTTATAACCTGTCTAGCCATAGGTTCTTGGCCCGTGCCTCCTAAGGGTGTCATCTTGTGGATAAGACTTAAATCCAATCAGAAAGTTGTTGTCTACACCTGCGATATTTGAGCCACCATTGCACCAGTAGACAAGTCTTGCCAAGCCAGTCATTATCGTATCTCACAGGCTAACAATATTACAAAGGATAAGACTGATGATTATGATTCTCTTCCAGTACTGTACACAGCACTTCCAGCATGATGAAAGCTAGCCAATAGGGATAAAGTGCCCAGGTGACTACACACTTGATTTCTTCATGTTCTCTAGCTAACATATGAGGTCTCTAAAGCAATAGTACAGTTATGGGAAGCAACCCAAACCATGGTAAAGGCCTGTAATATTGGGGCAGGGTCTGTGGACCTCACTAATCAGGAACTCTAAGAGACATAATCCATGTCTGACACTGTGGGTTTTTTTTTTTTTTTTTTTTTTTTTGTTACCCTGTGGTGTCTAGTTAGGGGCATTGTCACCCTGTTACAGATCAGCTCCACTTTTCACGTTTTATGTCTGAATGTTACCCTGAGTGTGATGCGCAGACGTAGAGTAGTTGATTAGATCATTCTTTAACAACCTCTCTCTCCATCTGTTTTTCCAAACTCTCAAGGGAGTTTCAGAAAGAGAGACCTTTGTCTCGTTTTCATTTGTGTCTTTAAAGCTTGGGACAATATGTGTCCCAAGTAGGTATACATAAATATTCACTTAGTCATTAAGTCATATCTGCTCCTATGATCAGAATTTGGTTAAAGTGACAGTAACAAATACATATTTAAGTAACCATAGCGCAAAGATGAAAGAACCGCTATTTTTAAAACTCGAGATACACTTGTTCTCTCTTTTTATAGAACAAGTTAGTTTTACAAATAACTTACAACCACTAAGCGGAATCTTCCTTGGCAGGATACCATATAGGTAAACACTTAACATTTTAAAGTAGGCCTTTGGCCTCACATTTATTCTTTCCTTTAGAAAATAAACTATGCATGCCTGAGTTGCTGCATACTGACTTTCTGTTTTATGGCAGCGGTGTCTATAATTGTGAGAAACTTAACATGAAAAGCTGCCCTCTGTTTTCTGATGTTTGGTTGTGTGGAGGCAAACTTACCAAAATTTAACCCCATTTATGACAACATTGTATAATTAGCTCCAATCATGAAAAAAAAAGAAAAAGAGGAAAAGAAAGGAAGAGAAGGAAGAGAGAGAGAGAGAGAGAGAGAGAGAGAGAGAGAGAGAGAGAAGCAAAAAGAGCAAGGAAGAGAGAAAGGAATGCTGCTGCAAGGAGAATAAAAGTCCGTGTTCATTTGGGATTGTGATAGAGGGGCTGAGTAGATGACTCAGCAGATAAGAGTATCTGCTACTCTTGCAGAGGACCTGAGTTCAGTTGCCAGCAGCCATGTTGAGCATGGCACGGACACCTCTGATCCTAGCTCCAGGGAGCCCAGTATCCTTTTCTGGCCTCTGCGGACACCTGCACTCATATCCAGAGGCACATGTGTGTCCGCATTGTTCCAAATAAAATGAATAAAATAATAAACTCCTGTTTTCAAAAAGAGTTCCTTTGGAATTATGAAAAACTAACTTCGCTATGTAAAAGGCTAGCATTAGTCAAACACTTGCCAGACATTAGTGTTTATGCTTTCAATATTGTCCCACGTTGTTCTCCACCGTGATGCCGTTATTATTAAGATAAATACACTAGTTATTCTAAAGTTTGGGGGTTGTTTTATTACTGTACATTAAATATTGCTAGGGTACTGAGTACAAGTAATTCTTCATTGAGTATGAATTATGAGACTTATGAGGGATTATTAGAAATGCTTTTCTCTTCACTTTCCACCATAGCAAGGTTCCTATGTCCGGAGAATCTTCTTTGGTTAATTGGAAATCAGCAGTAGACAAGAAGGCCAAGTCTTTGCAGTTTACAAGTTCTAGTCACATCCTAAATTCGTGAGTATGAGCCATTGGCTCTGTCTTTATGGAAAACTAGAACTTCCTCTTTTAAAAAGCGAACCAGAATTAAGATTCTTCTGCCAGTGATTTATCACCTTGTAACACCAATCAACTGGACTCTAGTCTTATTTCTGAGGAAAAGTTGCTTGGCAGATGGTGAGTGAGTGATTGAGTGACTCATGGGACTTCCATGACTCAAGTTTTATTTGTCCTTTTGAAATGTTTTTTATAATGAGTAGTATTCTTCACGAATAAAATTTAGTTGCTTTTTAAAGAAAAACAGCCTTTATTTCAGGTAGCCATGAGACTTTCAATGATGTAAACTAATATTAGGTAAATATTAGTTTCTTCCTAAAGGCACTAATTTTTGAAGTTTTGTTGATCTATTCCTTTTTTTAGATCAAAAATGTTGAATTTTATTTGAACTATTCACTTATTCATAGTAATCTTATATAAGATTATATCATACTAAACAGTCTTTCAAGAAAAAGAAAATTGTTCTCTATATTCCAAATACTGGGAAAATGTCAAAAATTTCAACATAAAAATGTTAACATGGTAGTGCATGACTTTAATCCCAACATTTGCAGAGGCAGGGAGATAGCTCAGTTCTAGGCCAGAGTTTGTTCCAGGACAGCCAAGGCTACACAGAGAAACCTTATCTTGAAAAACGAAATTAAGAGTTTTATTTTTTTATATAAGGCAACCCAGATCACCATAACTTCTCCCATACTCCTCCCTCCATCCCCTACCCAACCTCATATCTTCTTTGTTGTTGTTCCTTTTAATACCTCTCTGAGTCTAATTAGAGCTATTCAAATGCACATGGGTGTGGAGCCATGTATCACAGCAGGGACAAACAACCTATGGGTACCACACCTCTGAGGAAACTGACTGTCCTTCCCCAGAAACTGCTGACTGTCTAAAGCTCTAAGCTGGGGTGGGACTTTATGAGTCCCTCCCCATCCACACCGGAAGGTTGAATGGTTTGATCTTGTGCTGGTCTTATGCTGAGAGCCAGATTATTGGGAATTTGTGAGCATGCTAGCCCTGTCTTGTCCCCAGACTGTGCTTTGCAGCGTTCTCCCCAACATCTGGCTGTTATGGTCTTTCCACCCTCTCGTCCACAGTAATACCCTGAGGCACGGGGGAAGGAGTATTATAGGATAAGTTTTTGTACCCCAATATTAGGTTTCTCCACCGACGCTGTAGAATACCCTGTTGGAAAGCATCCAACATTGATGGGGAAACTCTTATCAACCAATCACATCTAGTTAGAATGTGGCCACTTCTTGATATGGCATTGAGTGAGTGGACTGAGAGCATGAAACCCAGTCACTTCGAGTTCTCCTACACCACTGCCTTACTGTGTCCCAAAGTCCTGGGCATTCATGCAGGTCCAAGTACATACAGCCTGAAGGTGGAACGTCCTTGGCATTGCCCTGGGGTTCCATTAACAATGAACCAAAACAGAGTCTCTGGAATGGAATCTCTGCTCTACGTGGACTGTAGAGGCTTTTCTTACAACATAATGTTGGAAATGCAAGGCTAAGTGCATTAGAAGATCTTGAAAACACTAACTAAAGCACGCCTGAGCTTACTTGATCTGCAAACCGCACTATATGATCATCAGCTGTCACATATGCAAGTGTCAGCTTGCTAATTCAAACCGCGGGTGCTGCTGTGGCACGGATTTGGTCTGCCCTTGCAAAATTCACCTGAAAATTCAGCCCTCATTTAACAGTGTTGGCCAGGCTAAAAGACATTTAAGTAGTGGTTAAGCTGTTTACGATAGATTAATGACATTTCCTCAAGACTGAGTTCATTGTCATAATGGTGAGCGAATAGTCGTCGCTTGGCTAGGACTGGAGCAGTTCTCCATGGCGAACGGTTGTGAAGTGAGTCTGCTACTCCCCCCCCGGGGGGGGGCAGTTTTGTCCTCTCTGCCTGTGTTCTACTTTTTCTGCTTCTGCTTTTCTGCCAGAAGTGAAAGTGTCATGAGACCCTTCCTGGATGCCACCGCATAGTCTGGGTAATGGACCTCCGTCCCATGAACTATGAACCTCTATTCTTCCTAAATCAGCCAGTCTCGTGTATTCTGCTGCAACAGAAAAATTGACTCTGATAATGATGCTCTGAAATCAAATAGCTGAAAGCAAGTTCCCGCTCCTTCATAGGAATGTTGTCCTTAAAACTCTTCTCATCAGAACAGTATCGCCAGAAAGAGTTCAACAAGAACACCTCCTAATTGGGGTTGGATGGCTTGCATTTCCTAAGCGTGTTTAATCATCATTTGGGTAGAGGAAGTACCAGGGCGATCTAATTGAAAGGCGAGTTACAGATGAAAAGCTGGAAATCTTAACCAGCTAGTTCCCCCATCTTATACCTTAAGAGCCCACACTCTTCTCCCTTTGCTCATTCGCATGCAAAGTGCAAATCCTCCAGGAATAATTATCACCTCCCTTTATTTATAGGAAACCTGCAACTTTGTGAATGGGGGAGCTGCATCTGCTCTGCCAGTGTTCTATACATATAATACTAATTATTGCTAAGACCACGGGCGACGTTTTGAAAATAGCTATGGGTAATTAGTAGGGGCGTCATTCACATCCTGCAAATGCAGAGGAAACTATATGATAAAAAAAAACTATAATCATGGTGTCTGCTGGATTCAACCCATAATTTCTAATGTCAGAATTCTATATTCACGTGGTTCCCGATAGCATTCGTTTTGCCGAACCGCATACATTAAAAGCTAGTGTGCCTGAATAAATGAGCAAAGGCACGCAGTGACTAACTTCAAGCTATTTCCTCTATTTAAGGGAGTAGTACTCAAGCTAAACTATGAGTTGGTGCTTTTGGAATGTAAATAGAACCTTCTCTAAAACATTTGAAAGCTTCAGAAGCCAGCATACCTAATCTTTCAAGCTAGAATCCTGGATTTTCTTGTTGATCTCACTGTGACTCTAAGGACAGGAACTTAGACACCTTAGTTGTCCTCTCCTTACTCAGGGTAGTCACTGGGGTTTTGGTGAAAGCAAAATGTGAGCGAGCTTGCTTATCCTTTCTTATGAAGAAGACCAAGTAAATGTTCGCATTAAAGTTTGCTGTATGAAAGTGCAAATTAATGTTTCCCTCACTGGGAAATGGCTCAGTCGGTGAAGCGCTTGTCACATAAACAAGAGGCCCTGAGTTCTAGCCCCACACCCACCTAAGAAGCCAGACACAGTGGTTCGAGACTATAGTCCCAGCATTGGGGAGGCTAAGGCCGGTGGATCCCTGGACATTGCTGGCCGGGATTGCTGGTCTAAATCAGTACCTCCAGGTTCAGTGAGAGACCCAGTTTCAAAAAAACAAGGTGGGCAGTGAATGAGGAGGACACTAAACACCGACACACTGGCACACACACATACAAGTACATAGAGACTTGTAACACACAAATAATATCGACTGAATGCGTACAAAAGGAATGTCTATTGAACATCTAGTTCTTTTTCAGTCTCTGTGAATTCTTATTAAAACTAATGGGCTCGCTCAGACTGCCGCCTGGTATCGGTCATCTCTGCATGGAACCTTCCACTCAGTTATTAATCAGCCTTGTATGTTTCTGCTCTTTCCTCTGCGTCATTCATTCACCAGATGAGTTCCAGTGTATTCTCCTCATTGGGAACAGCTCCTCTTACAGAGAACGGAGCGGGGAAGAGTGAGTGCAATGTGCAAGTTAATGAATCAAAATGTGTCGGGGGGGGGGGAGATTATTTGTTTGTTCATACCTCAAGATTCCAAGTGAATTATGGGTAAGATAGCCATAATTAAAATACAACAAACTCTAAACTACTGCAACTCTCTCATGATGTAACTTGTCCATCAGGATGGTGTAGAGGCATTGGCAGTTTCCGCGTGGCATCCTGATTCACCAAAGAGAAACACTGTCTACCACCAGTGCTTGTAGGTCCGCATCGTCTAACGTGTAGCAAGTGTTTGCTATGTGCTATGTGCTATGTACTATGGAATACAAAAATCTAGTTATTAAAACACGTTTGCATGGTCTATGATAAGACAAGGGGACTAACTGGACACGATTCTGCCATTATGTAAACTGCATAGAAGTAGGAGTCAGTTTCTTCAAAACCAGAAACAATTCATCTTCGTCTATATTTAAGAACATTCTCTCTGAAATAATCATGATGGTGACCTTAGTCAGGCTAGTGATTGACTTTGTTGTTTTGAAAAATTATAAATGTTTAAAGTATGAACTTTAACCCCCAGAACTTTTATTTACTAATCTCATTTTTTTTAAATATTTGAGGGCCTTGTTATGAATATATAATACAAAATCACAGCTAACTTATATAGAGGACTTGCCCTATACTGTGCATTATTAAAAGCATTTAATGCTTATGAAATAATTTCATCTTTGTGTTATCTCTCTGGGTAGGAAATACTAATGCCCACTTTATAGATGTGGAAATTGAAGAACAGCAAAGTCAATCACAAGCCTAACTAAGGTCACCATGTCAATGGAAGCATCCCACTCCTTAGAGTAACTGCGTATCACAGCACTGCTGACCATTCATTGCTTTTACTGTGTGAAACCCTTCCTCAAAGAGGGTGAAAAGAAAGGACTGACGCCTATTTATGTCTTTAGCGCTGAACATGTGCACAATAGAGACAGAGAGAGAGAGAGAGAGAGAGAGAGAGAGAGAGTCAGAAAGACAGAGACAGAGAGACAGAGACAGAGAGACAGAGACAGAGAGACAGAGAGAGAGACAGAGACAGAGATTAAGGGAGAATACAAACTCTTAATCCTAATAAAGGTGTTTCCTATTTTTCTGGACATGAGATAAGTTCATAAACATCTTCCCATCTAGTGCTCACAGAAGTCCTGAAAAACAGAACCCAGTGCATGGACTCATTGGCACATGTCCCCTGGGTGCTCAGAAATCATAGGATTTCTCCCAGTTATTTTTTGTTTCGTTTTGTTTTTTGTTGTTTTGTTTTGTTTTGTTTTTTGTTTTTGTGAGACAGGGTTTCTCTGTAACTTTGGACCTGTCCTGGAACTAGCTCTTGTAGACCAAGCTGACCTCGAACTCACAGTGATTCGCCTGCCTCTGCCTCCTGAGTGCTGGGATTAAAGGCGTGCGCCACCACCGCCTGGCCAGTTCTCCCGGTTTTGCACTGTTGACTCAGACATCCACTTTGCCAAGTCCTCTGCTGTTGATAGCCCACAACTGTGCTTCCTTTGTAAGTGACATTTCTGTATGTAGCTTGAAAAACAACACTAAACCAGAAATATTAACTGTGATGCAATGTAGGGGACCATGTAACAGAATCTGTTACCATACCACATACTAGGGACATAATGTTTGATATCCGAGCTCTTCAAGAGAGTGAAGCCAGTTGTGCCGGGCATCTCAGGCATTAATTGATGAATGTTTTCAGGTGTCTGCATTTTTATCAGATTCCGATACAGTGTTTTACCCCGGGCTTGTCAGAGTGTAATCTGTCAAACAGATCATTATCCGAGCACAATGAAAACTGACGTCAACAACATGAGTGGTTCTGACGGTCGGGTCTAACCGCTGCTCACCACACCCGCTGGCGGTCCTCCTTAAAACCACAAGAAGACAATGGAGTGGCTTGTGTGGAGAGAATACTTAAAAATAAACTGCCAGTTCTTGCCAAGATGTGGCAAGAGACAGAGTCCTGATACAAAGCTAATGGATAAAAATACCTAAGGGCCTGTGTTTCATTCTTGTTTTGATCAGGGGGACCTTTTTTGCTTTTTTTTGTTGTTGTTGTTGTTTTTTATTTTATTTTTCTCCATGCTTCCAATATTTTTGCCTCTTTTCTCATTACTGTATAGAAACCACTATTCTCAGTGAAAAAGGCTTTGAGTATATAAACCAGGAGCCATAAGCAGGTGAATTTGAATTTTATCTGCTAATTGTTACTATAACCAATGAGAACAAAAATATTGGTTTTAATTTTACTCTTGGGATTAAGTGAGATTGCCATAGTTCTTTATACAGTTGCTCATTCATATTTTCTTTGTATTAGGGTCTATTCTGAAACACGCTAGCCTAAAACACACCCGCAAACAAAATAGGCCATGTCCACAGATCATCCACTTAAATAAGTCCTAGAAATAAGAATGCTCCTATCATAATTCATGATACCACTGTTTTTTTTTCCAGTTCTCCCCATCATTTCTTCTGAAGATATTGGTTCATAGTCATATAAGGCATATGGGGTTATAATCCGGATGAACTGATACGAGCCACGATCTATGGTCCTTGGTAAACGTTCTATTGCAAACAAAAGTGGCAGTTGAAAGTGTGTTTAAGACGAGTCCCACTGCACCAAGTGACTGCTTATTCATCTGTATTTGCAGATGTCTGGGGTGGGAGGAGCAAAAATCACCGACAAATGAACCGCACAATGATGCAATCAATCCTGATGCCTGATTAGCCTGCCCCTCCACATGAGCTAAAAGTAACCTACTTGAAGAAAATGATAATTAGTCAATAATTGTTATCCATTTAGCACACTTACTTCTTTATGTGAATAGCAATGGGGCTATTTCTAGGAATCTGTGACTCTATTGCAAACTCAAAATGTATTCATTTACACCCTGTTGGGGGAAAGGAAAAGAAAAGGAATGGGATTCTGTGGATGTCACAAAGAAATAGAAGCTAGAATTCCACAGCTCCTTGCAGATATGAAGAAGAGAAAATTATTTAAAACTCTTGAAAATACCAAGTGTCCTGGGCTTCGTTCTATGGTTGGTTTGTTTCTATTTCTGCAAGGAAATACAAAGGCAAGCATAAGAATTCTGTGTTGCATGTATCACATGCATGGTTGAAGCTGTCTTACTGAAAACAGGTGAGGAAATTTACAAGCTTAATTGCAACGCAAGGACCTGAGACAGATCTGCTGTCGATCTAGAAATGATAAGCAAAGCACTAGAAACAGCATCTGTAATAATGGCTCGCTCATATTAACTGAGTTAAAATGTGATGAATATGGTAATCCTAAAACCGGTCTTAAGTGATGCAATTAACAACGTACATAATTGGGACCATTATCAAAGAAAACATCACAAAACTAGAATCAATTTTATGTTGACTGATTAGAGTGTCCTGTAGCTAGATGTAAACCCAGAAACTAAAGCAAGTCAAAGAAGTAGGACCAAAGCAAGGGATCAAAACACTGTCAGGGGTGACGAGGAGGAAACCCTGGAGTTCAGTAGCTGGCTTAGTAAGCAATGGATCTGGTTTGAGCAGGGGAGTGGCACTCCTGAGTCAGTGGGTCCACGGATAATTCATTAATGAAATACTTACTGTGTTGATTGATTTTTATATTACTATACTTATAGTATAATCCTTAGAGTCATTTAATAAAAGATCAAAAGAAGATAAATAATTGGAAGCAAAATACAATAACTAAATCCATGGTAAATAAAAGTACCAAAACTGGGAACTGGGGATCTTGGCTCAGTGGGTAAGAGTACTTGCTATGAAAACCTGCATTCATTCATTCTTCATTCAAATCTGTAGCCTCTATGTAAAAGCTGGGCATAGCCACTCTTGGCAGCAATCCTAAGACTAAGGGAAGGAGACAGGTGGATCCCTGAAGCAGAGGTGGGAAACTTCAGATTCAAGGAGAGTCCTCGCCTTGAAAAAAAGAAAGTAGAAAGGAATAGAGGAAAACACCCATCAACCCCCTCTGGCCTCTTCACACTTACACATATGCATACACACACTTTTTTAAGTACCGGAAGGCAAGGAAGTCATAGTCTGTGCTGGCTAGTTTTATGTCAACTTAATGCAAGCTAGTCATCAGAGAGATGGGATAGCCTCAATTGAGGAGATGCCTCCATAAGATTAGGCCAGACTGTAGGCATTTTCTTATTTAATGATTTAGGCGTGAGAGACCAGCTACCTCTGAGTGAAGCCACCCCTGGGCTGGTAGTCTTGGGTTCCATAAAAAACTAGGCTGAGAAAGTAATGAGGAGCAAGAGACTAAGCAAGAGGGAAGCAAGCCAGTAAGCAGCAGCCCTTCATGGCCTCTGCATCAGCCCTGGCCTCCAGGTTCCTGCCCTGCTTTTACTGACTTCTTCCATGGGTGAACCATGATGTGGAAGTGTAAGCCTTTCTTCCCCAGTTAGCTTTTGGTCATGGATTCATCACAGCAATAGAAATAACCTAACTAAGACATACTCCACAAGGAGAATAATCATCTGTCCTTAGAACTTCAAACCCTGTAGACTGTCTACCTTTGCCAGTTTTGATACCGCATACATTGAAAAGTTTCCTTTTTGCAATGGAACAATCTTTGTACAGTGTGAAGATATGATAATCTCATTGTTAATAAAGATCTGATTGGCTAGTAGCTAGGAAGGAGTTTTGAAGCAGAGAGAATGCTGGGAAGAAGAAGGGCAGAGTCTCAGGAGACACCATGAAATGCAGAACTAGCAGGATGGGAAGTATGTACATGAGGTAAATGATCCTCAGGACAACACATAGAGGAATAGAAATGGGTTAATTTAAAATGTAAGAGGTAGCTAGTAACGAGCCTGAGCTACTGACTGAGTGTTTATAATTAATAGTAAGCCTCTTTGTGGTTATTGGGGAGCGGGTTGATGGGATAGCAAAGTCCGCCCACACCATTTTCTGCCTCTGACTCCATTGCTTTTGTTCTGGCTTTCTCGTGTGCTACAGCCGATGTGCCAGTGTGGTTGTATGCATCAGCCTTAGCTTTCCTTTTTAAAGAATGATGTTTCGGAGTCAGAGGCAAAATAGATGCAGATGGAATCCCATCATGGATGGGGGAGGGGCTATGAGGTCCCACTTCTCCCTGAGGGAAAACTGACAATGAATGGTGGATAGAGAAGGAGATGCTATTTTCTTCAGTGACACAACCACTGGTAAGTTGCCCTTACACACAAATTAATTAATTAATAATTAATGTTAATGATTGTAATTAAAACTGAATAGGTCATAGCATAGCCAGCGTTTATTTTTAGTGCCCGAAATATTTCATCTCAGTGGATATTATTTGATTATGATGATCTCAACCAATCAGCCGGTTGGAATTAATGTTTGCAATCCTAGAAGAGGGTTCATCAAACTCCTCCCCTCAAGGCTCAGAGATCTATGTAGAAGGGGAGGCAGAAAGATTGTAAGAGCCTGAGGTGAGTGAGGACTCCAAGGTAACAGCAGTGCCTGGCAGACACAGCTGTATTGATGCACATATGAACACCTAGACACTTGGTAGCATGAACAAGACCTGCATGGGTTCAAGCCAGACATGGTCTCAGCATTGATAGGGGAAGTAGACATAGGATCCCACCCCAACCAAGAAGCTTCTTGGAGATGACACCCATTGGCAAAAGGAAAATTAGTTCTTTGAAAGGAGTGTCTCTGGGTATATTAGCCACACTCCAGGAGTAGTTGGCCAACACAAAAGGAACACCATGTTTTTTGTGGTAGATTTTTTTTGTTTCATTTGGGTTTGTTTTGACATTTTATTTTTGTCTTATTGGTTTTTCATTGGTTTTGATTTTTTTGTTATTGTTCTTGTGGCCTTTAGAGAGAACATAATGTTTGCTGGGTAAGGAGATAGAAAGGATCTGGGAGGAGTTTGAAGAAAAAGAAACATGATCAAAATACATCTTACCAAAAAATTATTCCCATTATCTTCCAGTTTGGCTCGACTACCGCTTTAACATATGCCCCCCTCCTATTTTAACTCTCTTTGTTTAAGGCCCTGTGTAGCTTAAGTGAACTCTCAAGTGTCGGTCTCTAAAGGAAATGTGCTGTGGAGGTCAGTAATGAGCAATACAATGTGCTCCAGGGACTGCTCACTGTTCGACTGCTGTTGGATTAGCTGTAGGTGTTAAAACATCGAAAGTGACATAGACTGAACTACTTGAATCAGACTATCGAAGAAATAGTCCTCCATTTAATAGATTTATTCACAGAGTATGGAAGGGCACTTCTTTATTCGGGCTCTGTGACAAGAATCATTTCTCTTAGAAGGAAATATCCTTGGAATGATGAAGATCCCAAGGCTGCCTTTTTTCCACAAGCCCAAAGCTTTCCTTATGAAACAGCTTCGTAATATAATTGGTTCCAGTGGTGACCAGATCTCCATTAAATATCTAACTCCCTTCTTAGACCCCCACAAACTGTTTTCTTTTTTGCACTTGTAGGGGCACTGAAAATCTACTTTCATGCATGAACAAGAGTATAAGAAGTAATACAAGCCAGGCAGTGGTGGTGCATGCCAGTAATAACAGGTTTCAGGAAGCAGAGGATGGTGGATCTCTAAGTTTGAGGCCAGCCTGGTCTACAGAGAGCTCCAGGACAGCCAGGGCTACACAAAGAAACCTGGTCTCAAAAACAAACAAACAAAACAAAAAGATATAATATAATAAAGTATGTATTTGAGTCTTAGTTTCCAATCTTAATACCTACACCATCTCGGAAGCTCTCTGAATTTTCAGTTCTCTAACCTACGAAAATGGACATGGGCTCCTGCTTAATAGGGCTTTGTAAAACGAGTTGAAGCAATCTAGCTGAAAACTCTCCATAAATATCCATTCTCTTCTTAACAGTCCTCAAAGAAAATAATTTGTGTTCAAGAAATAAATGTCAAAGATCATCTGAAATAGGGATGGCCCATTTTATGCAAATAGGCTACAACAGCTTGCCTCTGTAGTGGTACTATGTAACCAGCCATAAGAAATGTGTAAAGAATGTAGTTTCTGTCTGGGGGGTGGCACATGCCTTTAATTCCAGCACGAGTGAGGCAGAGGCAGGTGACTCCTTGAGTTTGAGCACAGTGTCGTCTACAGAACAAATTCTAGGACAGCCAGGGTTACACTAAGAAACACTGTCTCAAAAAAAAAAAACCAATAAACAAACAGACAAATAAATAGATGCATTTTGTGAAAAGGGTTATGTGTACTTTAATTTTCAATTTCATACAATTTTCCCCTAAACTGTTCTGATTTTTCAAACAATTTTATTTATTTGTGTGTGTGCCTGTGTGTGTGGAGTGTGATGTGCAGTAATGTGTGCATGTGGGCATATGTGCCATGGTGTGTGTGTTGGGGGAGGGGGGTGTAGCCAGAGGATAATCGTGTGAACTTGCTTTTCCTTTCCACCTGTTAGTGAGTTTTGGGGATTGAACTCCAGGCTTGCACAACAAATGCTTCTCACTGAATCTTCCAAAATACACATAAGTATGTAGGAATGGATACAAGCACAAGTCAATCTAGGTTTGGCCCGGGAGCCATAGCTGAAAAACCCCTGATAAAGTATCAATAACAAAGTAATCAAAAGATTATCTAGCTAGGCAGGGTAGTATATGTCTCTCAGCTAAACACTCAGAGGCAAAGGTAAAAGAGTCCTCTGAGTTTGAGGCCAGCATAGTCTTCAAGTCCCATACAATTAAAAAAAAATAGTTAAAGCCCTGACAGCAGAAATTTGTACATAGCGGGGTGGGTCAGCCTTGCTTCCTGTCTATCATCCACTTCCCTAAAAAGCTTTAGTCCACCTCAGCGCCTCTTTCCCATATCTCTTGCAGCTTTCATGCCCTGTACTCTTATTTTAAAGGACTGTTGGTCAGTGTTTTAGTAAAACTCAAACTCCAAGGTATGAGCAGAGAGAAAGATGTTGAAGATGAAATGCCTCCCTTCCTCCTGGCTACTTACAGCCTATTCCTTTCCCCACGGATGGCTAGGATCCTCTGTATGTAGTTCTAGTGGAGTGATGGGCATGTGTCGGGACAACACCTCCACCCCTTGCCCTGTGTGGTCTTAGGATGACGTCACATACAAATACCTAGCTTCCTATGAGCAAGCCAAGGACCTTGAAATGAAGAACCAAGGCATGCAATCGATTTGGCTGTAGATATCTGGATCGGGAGTGAGAGATGGAGGAAGACTCAAGGAGTGCTGCATTCTCTTCTTGCTGGCAGAGGCTTCCAACCCCATTCCAAAGAAAGGTGCTAGGACTGGAATTATCAATGGAGCAAGCTGAGAAGGCAACGGGACAGCTGCTTTCCTGGTAACACAAACGGGAGCAGAGGTTTTACATCCTCCTTGCAGGGGAAGGTGTCTAGTTGTAAATTATCACTATAGCAAGCCACGGGAGATGACACAGAGAGCTGCAGCTTCTATCTTAGGTACAGACAGGTCCTCTGGCTTCCCTCTGAGAGATTGTATCAATCTCTGGAGCAAGCCAAGGAAGGAGATGCAGAGCGTGCCATCCTCCGATTTGAATTGGCAGAGGACTCTGCAGCCTCTCTGTGTGAGAAGATTATGAAGCTGGATATGTCACTGAAGACAAGGATGGTGCCATGCATCCTGGTTAGACTGGAGTGATCCTTTTCTTATTGTTGCGTAGGTGCTCGGCTACTGACTCACTAGAATCTGGAGATGGGGATCTACTGGAGATGCGTGTGGGTAGACTCTTCCTAGGGGGTCCAGGGAAGTTGAAAAGACTATACAAGGAACTTATGACTTCGGGAATGATTTCTCAACGCCAAATACAATAGCTTCAAAGACAGAATATATACAAGCAGTGCTCATTCACATAAAACTATAAACACCAACAACAGAAACAAAAGATTTTTCATGGTCATAAACTGGAAAGCAGCACTGGTAAAGTCAATCACCCCCACTCTAAATTGATCTGTCAGTTAAGTGTAATCCCAGTAAAAATCCCAATAATCTTTTTATTTCAGAAGAAATTAAAAATCAGAGTCTAGAGTTTGTATAGACAAAGTTTAAATGTTCATGCAATAAAATCTTCTTGGATAAAATTTTTACAACCTTGTGCTAGTCAACTATTTCTTAGATTATATATATATACATATATATATGAAAAGAGCATGAATCATAAAAAAAACAACAGTGTTGGGGAAATGACTTGGATGTTAAGAGAACGTGTTGCTCTTTCAGAGAAGCTTAGTTAGATTCTGATAGTTCACAAACCCCTATAACTTCAGTGCCTGAAGATCGAAGCCTTCCTCTGAATGTGTCCTGAAGATTAAGGCTTCCATGGGCAAGTGAATTAAACTATACAGTTTACTTGGCGGAGAATACCATTCAGCCATACAAAAGGAAAACATCACCGACACTCATAATAATGGCAGTAAATCTCAAGACTGTAATACTAAATGAAAGACACCAGACAGTAATGAATGGCCTTTATCTTTGCATTTATATGGATCTTATATCCATTTGCCTTCTGAAAGAGGCCAAAATGAGTCCCTGTGAATAGAGAAAATGTCAGAGATTGCTCACCTGAAGGACTGTGACTGAGCAGGGAATTATCAATTGCCAGGAATTCAAGGGAACATTATAGGATTATAAAAAATACTGTATACCTCATGTAGGCAGACCAGTGGTTATTGGAATTTGCCAAACTTCACACAGATACTTAATTATACATCAGTAGACCCTAATGCTTTGGATCTGAAATGTCCTCACAGGCTCCTGTCTTTAGTACTTGCTCCGTAGCTGATGGTACTATTTGAGAAGGCAGTGCAACCTTTGCATGGTGGGACCTGTTGGAGGTAGAACCCAGCCGGTAGAGGTAGTTCTATAGAGACAGGACTTTGAAGCTGACATCTGGCCCCTGGTTGCCATGCTGTCGTTTTCCTGTTCCATTATGATGTGAGCATCTGCCCTCTGCCACAAGCTCCCACCACCACGGGCTGAGTTCATGAGCCAAATTAAATTTTTCCTTCTTTTGATGGGGGAGTGATTTCTTAATAATAAAGAAACTGCCTCGGCCCTCATAGGACAGAAAATTAGGTAGGCGGAGTAGACAGAAGAGAATTCTGGGAAAAAGAAGCTGAGTGAGTGAGTCGCCATGATGCTCCCACTCCAGACAGACGCAGGTTAAGATCCTCTCTGGTAAGCCAGCTCATGGGCTACACAGAATATTAGAAATGGGTTAGAACAATATGTAAGAGCTAGCCAATAAGAAACTGGACCTAGCCGGGCCAGGCAGTGTTTGAAAGAATACAGTTTCCGTGTAATTATTTCGGGCATAAGCTAGCCATGCGGGCGGCGGGGTGCTGGGGACGCAGCCCCGCCGCTCCAATTTCAACATTCTTTAGATAGTTTCTGACAGATATTGTGGTCACAGTGATGCAAAAGTCACTGACAATAACACTTATTTTATAATCTAACCCTTTTTTGGTTGTTAGTTACTCATAGAAATAACAGAGTTGAAATTTTTACCTTCTTTGCCTTCAAGACAACTCCTAGGCAAACTGATAGAAGATCTAAGCCCATGATGCTAAGGTCTGTTACAGTCTTAATAAGGTCAGAGATTTGCCTCCTTGGAGCCTTTTGACTCAGACTGAGCAGTCTCTGCTACAAGACTGAGACAAGCTGAGTTCCAGACTGAGAACCAGGAGATGCAGAAAGGCTAATCTGCACACAAAGGCCTCAGATGAGTGCTAGGTAAAAGCCAAGCACAGGAGGCTGTGGTCTGTGTCGCCAATGGACAGTGATTGCTTATACAGAACAATGGAACAGGAGCGAAGGCCGGAGTATCACTTGAGTAGCATCGTGACCTAGTATCACTGGAGGATAGAGATGACAAGGGCAGCCAAAGAACATAAGTGATTGACAGCACATCATTTGGATCCTGAAGGTCAGAGTTGCCTCTGCTGAGCCTTGGGTTAAACTAGGAAACCAAGAGGGGAAGATAAGAATCCTACCTCAGAGCCCTGTGGGCAGGTGAAAGCAAGGAGGGCAGAACTTCTGTGAGAATACTTACATGGAGGGTCTAGAAGGATAACTTGGTTTTGAACCCCAAAAGGCAACAACAGTGGAGTATTGAATGGTACAGATGTTTTCCGTTGTGTCACAACTGATTCAGGAAACCCCCTCCCTCCACCCCCGAAAAAATTAATGCTTACAACTGAAAGTCGGGAAATAGTTAAATGGGGAATGGGCTCATGTGCATACACACAACAGTGATGGTTACCTTAGGCAGCCGGAAAGGGGCGTCAGAAAGGGACAGGAGGATGAGCAAGGGGTGCAGGTGTGAATGATGGAGAAATGGAGGGAGTCAGTTATAACAGTATGCTGTATTTTGGGTACCAAACACAACCTTGGGATTCAAACACAGAGACGCTTGCTATTAACGGGATATATTTTTTTTTTCTCCTGAATCTTTTCCTGTCACGCATTTCTGAATATGTCTGAATGTGGCTCCAGAATAGATCGCTTCAGGTGTGATTATCACATTTTAAGAAGTCAGCTGTTATGGTCTTAAGGGGGAAATGCTTTCTCAGCTCTTTTGTGGCAATGGGTCTATTTTAAAGTGATTGCTTTTCAGTGATAAGAAGAGGAATCTAGGTTGCCTTATTTTAAGCGCTTACTGGACTTTATTTTGCTTTTACATAACTGACCATTTTTGTTGTTGTTGTTGTTGTTGAATTCAAATCTCCTACTCACTTCACTAAGGATATAAATTGAACCTTTTGCCAAAGCACCGGGCACCTGTCTAAAGACGTTCATTTGTTGTTATGATTGTTGCCATTGTTTAGATCAAGGTCATGACAAATTATCCAGGCAATTCCTCTTCCTTAATCCTCTGGAGTAAATGGGGTTACGGACGTGTCGCATGCCATAGCGGACTGTAAAGATACGCTATTTTTCAAAAGTGAAAACAAATTTTGTTGAATCCATTAGTAACAAGACAAGATCTAGGTTAGTATTTTTTAAATGAACTTCATGTAAGACCCAGGAGGAATGGCTGCTGAGGCTCAGACAAGTCTTTTGGAATGGGATTTAGGAAAGGGAGGAAAAGGAAGTCATTCCACTTCAAAAGCTATCACAGAAACAAGGTGCAGAGTACCAACTAAATTAAATATATACATATATTGTATATGTGAAAAACTTACTAGCATGTGTTTGTTCAGTGTATGATATTTTCTTTTACAGAAATATAACTACGTATGCAAATATTTGGTCAATAATTATCACCCCACCATACCCTTTACACCGCGATGTCACCACTATATGGAAAAACTGGTTTGTTTGCCTCAGATTCGGACAGCGAGAATCTGAGAAACATAAGAAGTTAGTCGACATGAATCTTCTATCTCCTACCAGATGTCAACTCTCACAAGCCTGGAGGCAGCCTTTGAGACTTTCTCTGTAGACACCATTAATGTTATCAACATTACTTTGCCTGTACTGTCTGACTCCATCCAGGTCTAGACTCATCCCGATTATATTGAGTGTAGTCGGGTAGATGTGGCCTTTTTATGTGGCCACTTACAAGTTAATGGGTAACAGTAGCTTAACTGATTTTCATAGACAGTGAAGCACTGAATGTCTCATCTTCTGCCCTATTCCCTTGAGGTGGAAAATATAATAACAATTTGTTAGACTTAAGCTACTGGGCTATTCCACACTAGAATTAAAAGAAAGTTGCTGGGCTGTGCATATCCTAGTCCCGTCCCCACCCCCACCCCATGTGCCCTTGGTGAAGACCTGATATTTCATGATTCTACTCTGTAAAATAGAGACCATATCATCTATTAATAAAGGTTTGAACGGATGAAATGAGCAAACATACACAAAACACTTAAAAGGATTTTTGAAAATAGTCAATTCACATGGATATGAACAATCTTTTTTGTTGTTTTTGTTTGTTTGCTTGCTTTTTTTTTTTTTTTTGAGATAGGGTTTCATTGTAGCTATTGAGCCTGTCCTGGAAGCTCTTGTAGACCAGGCTGACCTAGAACTCACAGAGATCAGCCTGCCTCTGTCTCCCGAGTGCTGGGATTAAAGGCACCACCACTGCCTGGCAAATAAGAAAATTCTTACCAGGCATGATGGCACATACCTTCAGACTCTCAGAAGTCTAAAGCAGGAGGACTCACAAGTTCTAGGCCGTGCTGGGCGATTTAATGAAACCCTGCTCAAAACAATAGCAATGGGGGAAAAGGAAGAAAAAAGTGAATTACTAATCCCGTGCAACTCAGATTCTAACTAGTTGAGTCTTCAAGCTTGTTTCTGCTTTTGTCTTCTCATTTCTTATCTATAAGAAGGACCAGAGACAAATTTCACTAATTGGATTCACGTGTTGTTGGGCTAGAATCTTGGTGAGGAAGGGCACAGATTTTATACTACCCATCCCCTCTGATACTGGCCCCACAGATGTGGGATCTCCTTGTTTTCTTGAATGACCAAAGATGGCCTGAGTGGTTCTGCAGTTTGACCAGTTTTAGGCTTGTCTCCAACTCGAGAGGCTTTCACCATTCCACCACCTTTCTTCCTCTCCTCGTGTGCTTGTTCTTTCCTTTGACCTCACCCCTCCTCCCATTGCGTCACTCCACAGACATTGCCACCGTCCTACCTGAGGCTACCTTATGCCCTTGGAGAATATGTACTAGTTGGATGGGAGCCTCTCAACCGCAGTTGTTTATTCCTACTTGTTAAACTCACATCAGAAAATACAAACAATTTTGTACTTAGAGATTAATTACTAATACCGAAGGTAATTCATTTTGAAGTAATATGAGTCGATAGAAAAATTTTTATGAAGATCAAAGGACCATAGTTTCCTGGTATTATTAGTACTCTGACAATAAATATCCTGGCTGTTTAATTTCATTGCTTTTCTATACTACACAGTACTTTCCTTTCAGACATAATTGTAGTCACACTGAACACAGAATTTTATATCTCATTTACTAGATTAATTTTTCAATGCTTGCTAATCACATTTTAATCGCCAAATTGCTATCCCTACCAGTAGGGATAATACTTTAATAGTGCCTGTTTGGCATTTTCCTTGCCAGATAGACAATTTGGTTGTTTCTATGTTTAGAACATTTTAAGTAATTCTGTGACAAGCGCACAGTATATAAAAAGGCACTGCCATCATATATAATGTTTAATTTTGCTTGGTTCACGAAAGTCAAAGTGGACTTTTAAAAAAAATGTATTCACAAATTGTTTTTCAAAAGGATGTTGTGTTAATTGTGTTTCAACTGCTGTGACAAAGCACCATGACCAGGGCAACTTCTAGAAGAGTCAGCAGGGGGCTTGCGTTTTCAGAGGGTGAGTTCATGACCATCATGGTGAAGAACGAGGCAGAGGCAGGGAGGCATGGCATTGGAGAAGTAGCTGAGAGCTTACATCTGATCATCAAGCAAGAGGCTGAAAGAGAGATACTGGGAATGGTGTGGGTTTTGAGCCCTCAAAGTCCACCCCTAGTGACATCTTTCTCCAACAAGTCCACATCTCCTAGTCGTTCCCAGTTCTACCAACTGGGACCAAGTATTCAAATATGTAAGCCAATGTGTGGACACCATTCTCATTCAAACCACCACAGACATAAAAATTTCTGCTGAGGCTAGTTCTGCTTATGTCTGAGCTTTAAGATTCGTGAAGCTCAGATAAAAGTTGGAGTTAAAGGGTTTATTGAAGAAGCTTTCATTGCCTCTGCTGTCCCTTATGCTTGGAAGGAGAGTGGTTGTGTATTCTACACAGCTATGTCAAAAACTGTTCTGAGATGTCATTATAAACATACCTTGTCATCTTGAAATACTTCCAGAGTAAGGTGGGCTACAATTACACAGACAATTCATTGGTTAAGTACAAGTGATGTTGCTAGAATCTCTAAAGGACTTTTGGCAAACAAGATTATCTTAAGGCTATACTTTGTACTTTAAATGTCAGTTGGTCCTGAACCTCATTTGTGTTTGATATTTTTTAATAGATCCATATTGAAAAAATGCTACTTTAATGCCATAGGTAGACAATACCAAGTTGGCATTGAGCATCAAACCACCACTTTGAACAACATACGAAAATAGATCATCAGAGCCAGGTGGTGGTGGCACACACCTTAAATTCTAGCACTCGAGAGTCAGAGATATCTCTGTGGGTTCAAGGCCAGCCTGATCTACCAGAGCTAGTTCCAGGACAGGCTCCAAAGCTGCAGAGAAACCCTGTCTCGAAAAACCAAAAGAAAAAAAAATAGATTATAAAGGGGAAACACTTGCACAATGGAACCCAACAGTATTGCTCCTACAAATTTATTCTAAAAGAAAAAGGCTTACTGAAGAGAAATGTTTGAAAACAGAGATTCAACAATATAGAAAGCCCTGGGTGATCTGTGGAGTGTCACCTGAGCACTGGAAGAAATGGACATTTGTAGTGCTTTCCTGAATGGGATCTACAGTTCTTTTGCTACTAACAATTCTCAAATTAGCCTTTACCATATCCTGGGAACGCCAAGCTAATCTTTTTTTTTTTTTTTGATATAAAGATCTCTATACTTCATGGAGAAGCTGCTAAAAATAATTCTCAATAGAGCTGAGGGTAACTGTTACAAACATACTGTTAAAAATGATTTCAGGAAAATACACTTTGACAGGGGAAAGGTGCCTTTCATCCTTTTTGTGTCCTGGTTCAATGGCAGTTCAGACTACAATCAGAGAGGATTTGAGCAGAATAGAAACTAATTCAGAACCTTAGTATAAAAGATGGTCTTAGTGAAGGCAAATACCCTATGGTCTGTGGGGGAAAATGTGGTCTTATTTGTTGAGGTATTAACTAGGTAAATTCAACATAAAACACACTTTAAAACTATGAGTTAATGTGGCATATATCCTATTCATTAAAATTGTAATTATTATAATGGAATAAAAAATAGTAAAAAGTCATAGTTACGTAAAACATGTAAGAATTATATAAAACACGATGTATTATCTGATAAATACATTAAATGGTTTCAGTGACTGATATTTGAGTTAAATATTTTACTTTAGTTTGTTAAGGGCTTCATTCAACAACATGTCTTTATTTACTTGTTCAACCATCATAGATTTGGAACCTACTATATATAAGCATTGGTCCCTATCACCTGATTCTGTTTCGATTTTCCAATGTATATGCTTCAGGGCAGAAGCGAACTTTAATACAGTCAAATCAAAAGTATAATTGGGACCAGGTGTGGTTGCACATGCATATAAACCAGTTCTTATGAGCTGGAGGCAGGAGACTTGCCCCAATTTTTAGTATGCCTTAGTCTACGTAGGAAGTTCCATGCTAGCCATGCTACATAGGTATGGCTGCTTCAAAACAAACAATATGCCTGTGTGTGTGCACACATATGTATGTGTTGTGTATGCATACATATATGTGTGTGTGTTCATGCATGAGTATGTGTGGTGTAGGCATACATAAATGTATGGGTGCTCTCATGCATGTGTATATACATATACATACATTGTATATGTTGTGCGTACATACATATGTGTGTTTGTATTTTGCATATATACATGTGTGTATGTGCCATATATACATGCATATATGTATGTATTTATATTGTGGGACAAACCTGTCATATAAAAATCATATAAAATACTATAAAATCTGATATTCAAATTCTGTCACATGACCCATACATATTTGCATTAATGCATGTGAGTTTCATATACACAGACACCAAATGAACTTCTGAAATATTATTTTTATAAATGATGCTCATAAACCAAGGGAAGAGGTAGGGGTGATGCTATACCTCTTACTCTCAGCACTCGGGAGGCGGAAGCGTGTGGATCTCTGTGAGTTTGAGAGCCGATGCCTCTGCATAGTGGTTCAAGACTAGCCAGGCCTACATAGTGAAACCCTATATTAAAGCTGGGGGGGACGTAGGGAGAACGGCAGACTAAAACAAAGGGACTAACCACTTGCAGTGGTTTTCACGTATCTTGCTAGCCTAGTGGTTACTTTTCAGAATTAGCTGCAGAAAGGCAGCTGTGCGACGGTACTGAACCCATTTGAGAAATTATTTCAAATGTATAAGACGTGTCAGGTAACCTTTGATTTTGTTGCATTTGGGCCCTAAAGTATGGTTACCTCAAAACCTTCCAGGTCTTCCTTCAGAGCAGCTCCCTTCCTCCCCGGTGCCTCTCTTAGTAGCTGCAGGCTTTGCTGTACGAGCTTGTAACCCGCCCCACCCCATCATCAAGGACTGTGAATCTTTAACAGGGTGCCTTGAAACTTCAGCCGCAAGGCTTGTATGCTTGCTTAGGAGAACGGGGCAACACACTGCTACAAGTATAAGAGCGAATGGTCTGTGTGTGCCAGCAAGCCTCAATTAATGGTGAAGGCAACCAGAACGCTCCGAGGTGCTCAGTAGCCTGTGGTTTAGTCCATTTCACGACGGCTGAAAGGAGAGGAGCGGCGAGAAACTACTTTGTGTGATTAAAGGAAAAAGAAAATCCATACTTGGCCACACGGGACTTTCTCACGTGCTTCCTTAATGAACACAGAGAGAAGTTGAGAGATACTTTTAAGCTGTTAAAACGACTGCCACGCTCTCTTTGGGGAGGGAGAGTATGAATTTCCTAATTTCATCAGGGCCCATTAAGGACTTCAGCTCCTTCCTTTCCAGCGGAGGAAGTGGATGTGCTCTGTGCGTTGCTCTGTGACTCCACAGAGCAGGTGGGATGAGAAATGGCTTGCGATCAACACCACGGAAAGAAAGGGAAGAAACGCGGCTCCTCCTCGAACTGATTCCTTGCCGCCCGATTTCTAAAAGCTACATAAAGGCTGGTGATTTATTATAATGGAACACACTTATGAGTGAGCATTTCATAATAACCGGGAGGTTACCTCTTCTCCTAGAATTACTTCTTCCCACAATGCCATAGAGTCCACCGAAGACTGTGCTCTTGTACATCAAGACAGAGATGAGAAAATATCATGTGCGGTTTATCCTCTCTCAAATACTCTTTTTTCTGCAATTTTAAAGTTGGAGTTCCTTACCCAAATAACCGAGGCCAAGAGAAGTAAGAGGTTCCATATCCGGCAAGCAGACAAGATCTAGGAGATCATTCTTGAAAGTGGACTAGATTGTTCCAGGCTCAAGCAAATGGAGATCCAGCATCAGAAAGAGAAAGGGAGAATTGGGGTGGGGGAATGTATAAGGCTCTTCAGAGCAGAAAACCTTATATGGCCTGTAGCTGTGCTCTTTAGTAGCCCCAGGGAGGGGTTGACTTTTGGGGGACTTTCTCAGGGGTGGAGTTTGGAATGGGAGGAGTCAGACCAAAGTGTGGAATGGGTCCCCTAGTTGGAGATCCCCAACATCAGAACCCTTTTGGGTATATATGGATGGTGTTTGAAGTTGTCATGAAAGCATAGTTAAATATCTATTAAAAACAAGACAAATTTGAAGTGTTTTTATACATTAATTAGTCATCCTAAATAAGAAAGTTTATTTCTTACTTGACAATTGATTCATACAACTGTAAGTTTTGAGTTTATTTACTGTGGCTAATATTTAGCAGTCAGGTTTTTTTTTACTAAAATTCAATACCCTTTATAATTTTTCGAAAATAAAATTAATAGTTCCAAAAAGGAGATTTAATATTTTTAAACAGTTTAAATTAATATAGATAAAAATACAACTTTTAAAAATGTGTAGATTCAGTAAATACAGCTAGTGAAACACAAGGAGAAATTTATATCCTACAAGTATTTGTTAGTAAATAAGAGGTGAGGTGCAGTCCAGGGGTTTAACATGGCCCTTAAGTTCAAAATTAAAAACTAACTCAAGCCGGGCGATGGTGGCACACGCCTTTAATCTCAGCACTCGGGAGGCAGAGGCAGGCGGATCTCTGTGAGTTCGAGACCAGCCTGGTCTACAGAGCTAGTGCCAGGACAGGCTCCAAAGCCACAGAGAAACCCTGTCTCGAAAAACCAAAAAATAAAAAAATAATATAAAAAAATAAAAAATAACTCAATTCCACTTTTTTCTTCTCATAATAAAAAGAATTGTTCAGGAAGATGGCAGGGAAATGAAAAAAATTTAAACCACTAATATCATAAATTGAAAAAGAACTGGCAAAATAGAGAGATATAGTATAAATAGACTGTACTTTTGTTTCCCAGAAACATAGTCTCAAGTAATCACACAGAAACTTATATTAAAGACAATCTGTTTGCTCTGGCGTATTCCTAGCTAGCTCTTACATCTTACATTAACGCATTTCTATTAGTTTATATTTTACCATGAGGCTCGTGCGCTTATGGGCTTATTCCCTCACACCTTGCTTCCCAGGCTGCTGGTGGCGTCTCCCTCACTCTGCCTTCTTTTTCCTCTAGCTGTTTGGATTTCCCATCTAACTTTTTTCTGCCCTGCTATAGGCTAAAACGGCTTCTTTATTAACCAATGGTATTAAAACATATTCACAGCATACAGAGGGGCATCTCACACAATCACAGATCATGTTTATAGGTAAAGAGACTAAGTATTTTCAAGGTGGCAATTTCTTTCCAGTTTTAATCAAAATAATTCTAACCCAAATTCCAGCCATCTTTTGTACTTATTAGCAAACTGACTGTAAAATTCATATAGTGTCACAAATGATCCTGAATATATAGTATGTAACTGAAAAAAAAAGTGAATAAAGCTGGGTGACTACTAACACGTGACTTTAAGACACTAAAAAGTACAGTAATCACAATAATATGATGTTTATAAGTAACAAAATAAAATAGACTAAAGACTATAGAAAGATAGTCAAGTAATCTTTGACAGGAGCAAAGGGATACAGTAAATAAAATCACCTTTTTAACAAGTGGTGCTGCACAACTGAATACCCAAATATTAAAAAAAAATCTCTTGATAACCCTTCACAGGACCTATAGCCATGCTTCTCACAAACACTCAAAGCAGATCACAAACATGAATGAAAAATGCCACACTATAACCCTCCTAGAAGATAACACGGGAATGCCTAGATGACCTGGAGTTTGAGATGGCTTTTTCACTTTTTTTCTGAAGACATGATCCATGCAAGGAGGATAAACAGGGCTTCATTAAGCTTAAAATCTCTTGCTTTATGAGGAATACTGTCAAGAGAATAAAAAGAGAAGCTTTTGTTTTTGTAGTAGTGGAAGAAAATAGTTTCAAAAGGTATAGCAAATGAAAAATGGTACCAAGTTCATAAAAAGGATAAAGAATAATCATGCCAGTGATGTTAAAAAACAATTTGATTTAAAAAGGGAGTCCAAGATCTTCAGATGGCTCATCACAGAAGGTATACAGATAACAAGCTTTCCCGCCTTGTTCTCCTGAAGCAATGGGATTACACAATCTATGTATTAGAATTGCCAAAATCCTGATTGATGATGACTCCAAAGACTAATGAATTTATGAAAGAAAGGAACTCACAGTCACAGCAGAAGGGAAAGCAAAATGGAACAACCTCTTTGTGAGCTAAACCTACTGAGAGCAGATAATCTTTCTTTGTCTTTACCCAGTGAAGTTATGGCCACACAGAAAGCTACACACAGTTGTCAATCATAGTTTTTCTCATAATTGCTAAAACATAGAAACAAACATGATGCCTTCTGGGGAATTATTATTCAGGGATTGATTTTTATAGTTAATCTCAGAATATTATCGAGAACTAAAAACAATGGACTACCAAAGCATGCATGCAAAGACATGAAGAAAACTTGAATATAAATCTAAGTAAAAGAAGCCATTCTGATAAACTACTGTCCAGTGTATTTCCAGTTGTATGGAAAAGAAAAAAAAACTATTTAGTTGGTAAAAGACCAGTGGAAACCAGGGGTTAGTGAAAGAGGTGGTGGGTGAATAGACCGAGATGTTTTAGGACAGTGAAACTACTCTCTGTGTTGCAAAAATTGTAGCTAAAGGTTACCACACATTTGTCTAAACTCACAAATTTTGCATTACCCAAAGTTAAAAGGAATACAAACTATATAGTTACTGGAATACAACAGCAATGTAGTAGTATAACACACGAGTCATTCTTGGTGGTAGGGTGGGGGAGATGGGTTTGGGATGGATGAGTCTGTGGGGTAGGGCATATATAGGTACTCCTTGTGAACCTAAACTCGCTCTACATCAGTCTATGAAGTTACCACATGTAAACATAGTGATAATTATCAAATAAGACAAAGTGATCTGAAGAAAGAGACTGTGATCCTAGAAAACGTTTGTAAATTGCCGGACAACTTTAAAAAAAAAAAAGACTCAATTAGAGGCTTTTGAAGGAGGCACAGATTAAACCTAAAAGCAGAGACATGTTTGAAAACAAAGGCTGGGAGCATGCGCATCCTTGAAGAGGTATGGCAGGATAAACAGTGAGGTGCTCAGTCAGCCTGAGCACATGAGTCACAGTGTGCTGCCTCCGGTATGAGCTGGCTTGGACGGTGGCAGGGTACCACAAACTAGGAAGTTTAAACAATAGAAATCATTTTGTCTCACTGTTCTGTAGGCCAAAATTCCAAAGTCAGACAGTCAGCTCAATTGGTTTCTTCGGGAAGCTGTGGGAAAGAATCCATTCCATACTTCCTTCCCTAGTGATGTGTGTGTGTGTGTGTGTGTGTGTGTGTGTGTGGTATTTACAACAGTGTTCATCTTCCAGTTTAATTGCCGTCACAGTCCAGGCACATTCCTGGTAGATCTACATTCCCATGGTCTGTCTGTCTTGTTCACAACTGTACTGTCAATCCCAATCATAATCCCAGCACCTCAGGCATATTTCATAAAATCCTTTGGGGATGAATATACAGTTATTTGTTCGCCAATACTTCAAATTAAATTATATTTGAACATATAAATACGCATGGGCACACAATATGTTCAACCCATGAGACCTCTCTACCCAAAATCCAAGTCCTTGGTGGGCATCCACTTAGGATACCCCTACCCCATGAAAGCAGGTACAGCCACCAAACCAAGGAAGACAGGGGTCTCAGATACTGGATATTGATGAAATACATTAGTCTTTTAAATAGAAAAAGCAGATTCTCCCTTTGAAAGGCAAATTGGTTTTGTGTTCTAGAGGCTTTTGTTCTACCGTTTAATTAAAAGGAGCTGAGTTATTTTAGAGGAGAAAAAAAAATGTCTTGGTGAGACAAAAGAGATAGGAATGACTTCAGAAGAAAAAGAAATTCACAAGGCAGAAGGGAATGCCCTGGAAGAAAGTGGGAACTCTATGGTAGGTGTCCTGGAAGGTTTGTAAACTAACTGAGAAGCAGAGCCCTGGGAGCTTGAGGGACAATCGATAGACAAAGTTGTCAGTCACAAAGTCAGAACCTTCCAATGGACCACACCAGTCCATTGGACAGCGGCCATCTTCTGATGTACTATATCCCCTCTTACCTCTAAGGGATAGTGCTTAATTTAATTTCAAACACTAAAATGAAATGGTTTTAGAACAAACTTAGATATCAAAAAAGAAAGCAAACAAATGGACATACCATGTGGCCAGGAGACTAGACTGCTTAACTTGCCTCTTCTGTAGCCAAGAGTTACAAGCGACACACTGATCCCCTGGGATTTCAGATTGTCTCTTTCCTGTAAAAGGAGCAGAAGCAAAACGGATATTGCATGGGACCAGGAAACTGGCACAGAGATAGCATCTGCTGGTCAAGCTGCAGAAGATTAGGATGACAGTGCTCCTTGGCTCTTAAGGCAAGTGACTTCATACACACACAATCTAAAAGTATTTAATAGGACAGATGGTCATACCATGCTTTTGCCCGGAACAGAGGACTCACACAGGGCTGTAAAAAAAAAAAAAAACAAAACACAAAACAGTCTCTAGACAACACATGATAAAGTTATGATACTAAACAGGAATGTCTGAAATTAAATAGATCTCTTACTAGCCAAAGCATCCGGGAGGCAATAGGGAACCTCTCTTTCTGGTAATCTCACATCTCAGAACAAGGTGGACAATTAGACAGGTTAGAAGTGCTCTGTAGTCTCTGTATTTTAAAGTTAATGTTGGCAGAAGGTGCCCTCTATGCCCTCTTGGGGTCGGGAGTGATGAAACAGAGGGTTCGGAACCTGTTGAGTACTAAATGTACTTGGCAGATTCAACCCAACAATTGAAACAAATGCAGACTATTTAGATGCTCCTTAGGGGGAATCTATTTTCTGTATTTGTATCAGAAAAAAAAAACTCCAGTGGAGAATGACTTAAAACAAAGGAATCATAAAATATTGTCATTTCAAAATGCTCAATGAAATATGAGTCTATTTATTCACCCGACAAGTCATCACCAACTGCCTATTGCATGCCAGCTGTGTTGACTTGTTCTCCCTTCCCATCTTACCACGTTCAAAACATACCACAGCCATCGCTTGTCTGAGTGTGCTTCTTTGGCATCACATTGACTTTCTAGAGCCTATTCCCTGCTTTATGTAAGTGATTATCTGTTTCCATAACTCCTTAGCTCATTTTTTTTCTTTTCAACTGGGAGGATAGATCAATAAAATGGACAGTACACTCTACATAAGATGTATTTCTAAAGAGGGTCTGGAAAGCATATTGGAATACTCTTATCTAAACTATATACAATGCAGTAAGAGTAATAATTATTTGCCTCTGGACTTTGTAATGTTAGAAATAAGACAGATACTTCTTACCTCAATGCAATCTCAAATAAGAATTATATCTAGGTGAAATCAAGAATCTCTTGTTTTACCGTCTTTGATAATTCTCAGGAAACCTTTTCATCAGTTTCCCCGCTTCGACTTCCTTTCATTTCTCAGCAGCTGGATAACCAGTTTGGACCTTTATTGCTTCTCAAGTTCAAAGGGAAACAGTGAAAGTAACATTTATGGGCGGGGTGCCCTGACAGTCCAAGGAAGTTGCCCCATGCCTGCCGTACCTTCGTTTTCCTATTTGACCTACCCAACAACTCTGCAAACACATTTTCAACAGATGAAAAAGAAACTGACAGTGTAAAGGGCTTTTCCAAGTTTCGCAGACCTGGAAGGAAGAACTAACTCAAAGCCTGCATCCCTGTTTTTTGTTTGTTTGTTTGTTTGTTTTGGTTTTGGTTTTTTTTTTCTATCAAAAGCCTAAGTATTTTGGCTTCTTCCACAAGCCTTCATTTCTTTACATGTTAGTGTACATTTATGCTGTCTCTACGACTGAACATGTAGTCACCTGCCACTCGTTTTTCTAAGACGTTTCCACCTTCCTCTCTACTTTTGGTGTCCTGATCTTGTCATGTCTACTCTCTCCAAACATTTCTCTGTCCCATGGCCACCTCCTCTGAGCCCCTTGGCCATCTCCACTGTGAGGACCACAGACAAAGTTCTCATGTTGCCTGACATCTACTGTATCCCTGTCATTGGTCTTTGCTGAATGCTCTAGTCTCTTTTCTTGTTACTAATGTTCTCTTTCCAAGACCTATTTTCAGCTGTTTTCCATTTAGTTTACCTGGCAGTTCCTTCCCCAGCCCTATTTCCAACCTCATTGCCTGCCTGCAGAAGTCGCTCCCTGTTCACACCCATGATACCTGAGCTATTGTCTGCTTTTCTCTAGGTTCTTGTCTTCATTTTGTTCTTGTTCTTATTTTGTTTTTTGGTTTTGTTTTGTTTTGTTTTTCGAGACACGGTTTCTCTGTAGTTTTGGAGCCTGTCCTGGAACTCTTGTAGGCCAGGCTGGCCTTGAACTCACAGAGATCTGCCTGCCTCTGCCTCCTGGGTGCTAGGATTAAAGGTGTGCGCCACCACCGCCTGGCTTTTCTTTTTTTAACTCATCCACCCAAGCACTTTGCCTTTCTCAGACAAGTCAACTCTCAACGAGAATTTTTTTTTTTGAGGGGCAGAGGCCTCAGGCAGGGTTTCTCTATGTAGTCCTGGCACTCCTGAAACTTGCTATGTAAACCAGGAGAACTGGCCTGAAGCTCAAAGAGTTCCACATGCCTCTGCCTCCCAAGTGACAGGATTAAAGATGTGTGCCACCACGCTTGGCTGTGGTTTTGTTTTATTTAGACGGGGAATCACAGAGGCCAGACTGACTTGGAACTTGCTATAAGGCCAATGATGACCTTGAACTTCTGATACTCCTGCCTCACACCTCAAATGTTAGGATTACCGGCGTGGACCAACAACCAACTGAGCCACAGCCCCAACCCCTCAGGCAGAATTGATCATTTTGTGCTGTGTCTCTGATACTTCTGTGTGTATTTCCTTTACAGACTAATGCTAGAATTTCTTGTCTACAGTTTTATTCTTCATTAAGACTATGCACTATTTTTATGAAACACATTGCACAGCTTCTTCTATTTCAGAGGGAAGTTCTTTTGCCAATAAAACAGCTGAAAAAAATGTCTATATAGCAAGCAGCTAAAGAATCAATTAATGAGAATAATAAGTTAATAATGGAAAACGGAAACAAAATTCTTACAGTCACTGAAGTGTTTAAATAAGATTGGCTAAACGATTGTGCATAAAAATTTCCAAATATATTTCCTCAAGTAGCTGCCCCCAAATAGCCTAACTCTGTGGGCATCAAGAATATCATGTTCTGATTTTTGATTGAGATAGGGCAGTAGGTACATCAGGAAGTGCCACACAGAAACTATTTTAAAACTTGAAACACACACACACACACACACAAATATTTCTTTCTGAATGGTCCCTTGAATAGAACATATTAATGAATCCAACTTATGACCTTCTGAAATAAGTCAAGCCTTACAGTGGTTAGCAATAGCAACTCCATCTCCTAGAAAACATTAAATCCTTTACCAAATGAGGAAATAAAATACATAAAGCACTTTATAAGTGTTAAGTAAAAGAATTAAGGAGCTTCTCCCTAAGAAGAAGCAGAGGAAAATTTGAATTCCTAAAAGTGTCTTGAAATTGTGCTAAAAACGAAAAGTAATAAAGGCAGAGACAGACCCTGCCAACTACAAAGGTGGGCACACAATTTCCTGTCCTTAATGATTGGATCAGGCATCGCTTCATAGGGACACTTAATGTTCTTTTCAGAAAGTGATCATATACGATGCCTCTCTAAATACTTTTCAAGTCTCCAGGGTATTTTACTGTTAGCAGATCTCCTCTTTTTCCTTCCTACTGGGCTCCTTGGCTAAATTATATCGGGACCCAGAAGAAACAGCTCTCATCTTCGGAGCTCGCCAAGCCCTCTCCAGTCTTCTCCCAACAGCAGAATTAATTGCCCCCTAGGCTGCAGTCCCACTGCGTTTACAGACCTCGTTTTATAGCTGCCCTCGCTCTTTACTGTCACTATATTTACATACCTTCTCTCTCTCTAGAGCAACAGCTCCCTGCAGACAAGGACCAGTCCTAAGCTCAGGTGCTAGGAACATTAGGAAGATAAACCTGGAACGTTCTCATGATGGGCTAGCAGAGGCTTGGGCAGAACCCAGGGACATCCCGGGGATAGTCCTTTTCTCCGAGGGAAATTACAGCAGTAAATTTGCTTTGTCACTGGAGCTTAAACTGGAAGATCCCAGGCACTAAAATCAAAAGATAGCCAGGCATACTGGTAGTGCCAGCATTTAGGAGGCTGAGGCAGGACTAGAACGTGAGGGAAGTTTGGGTTACAGAGTGAGACGTTTTCTCAAAAGCCAGTAAATGCATAGATAAATTGGGCATCCAAAAAGTGTGTCAGTGTTGGGAGACAATACTGACGCTGAGTTTTCATGCACCTTGCTATAGACAAATAGCAAAAGAGGGGGATACTTTAGGGCAAGTGGGGGAAACACAACTTCTACTGATGTGGGGGCTTAAGAGACAGAACACTGTGTAAGTCAAATCAGTGGTGAAGGTGTGGATGGCACACTCTGAAGGCTTGGGGATCAGAGCATTTCTTTGAAAATGTGGATGGCAGTGCTTGCCCCTGAGGTGTTCCTCCCAACCTGAGGCTGCTGAGATGGCTTCCCATGTCCTTGTGTGGAAGAAGACATCCCAATCTTCCTGACAAGGGGGAGAAACTAGATAATAATGAATTAAGTTTTTAAATAGCCCAAAGAGAAGATTTTAGAATGTTCTTATAAAAAAGAAATAGGAAATATTTGAGGTAATAAATATATTTTGTAAAAAAAAAAAAAAAAAGAACAAAGTCAATGTTGTGGCTGATATAACAAATGATATGGCTCTTTGAATTACTGTCCCTTCCCAAGGTATAAGAATCAGAAATCCTTAAAGAATTAACAACAACAACAACAAATGCCTGGAAGTCCCTAGGACAAAAATCTTTTTCTCATTGGGTGGTGTGAGTTGAAAATCCAATAGGAAAAAAATTACATGATCTGTTTATCCGGCAAATTAATATATGAGGTTTCTTCTTAATGTCGTGGGGTTAAGGGTTTCCCACATCCCATCCATCCGTACATGTGGGTGGAAGGAACACTGGGGAAGTCAGCAGCGGTTCCAGTAGAAGCTGTCAGAGCAGTAGGCTTTGAAAATAACAAGTGCAGAGACAACCAGAAGCTGAGCGAGTCACCAGCAGCGTCCTATCAGCAGTTGGGAACTGAGCAAGCACTGCCAGATGCTAAAAGCCTTTTGGGACTCCAAGCCAGGGAGAAATAGACAGAGCTATTTAATGAAGTCAGCCAGGGGAGGGGATTCAAGGAAGCCACATTTCCTTATTCCAATGAGCTATTTAAACAGGGCTGCCTTGCAATGGAGTTCAAGACACATGAATGGGAATGGTCTTCTTGTCCCTTGGAGGCTCCTTAAGGAGACTCCATAGGAGGAGTACAGATCTTTGAACGTAGTGTTTTTATGGTCTAGAAAACTCTTGTAAGTTCCTAAAGAGAAAGCTATATAGAAGTCAGAATGAAAAAGGGTAAATATTTTAGAGAGATACATACATACAAATAAGTATTACACAAAGTTATACGTATATAGATACGGAAAGACGGACAGACAGATAGAAAGGGAAGGAGAAGGAGACTGGTATTATAATGAGGTGGTTTGTGAAATTCTGGAGGCTAAGAAATGTTCTAATCTACATTTACCAAACTGAAGATCCAGGAAGGCAATGGTATCGGTCTCATCTGCGTGCAAATTCAGGTTTGAGGTCAAAGGATGGCAGAATACTCCAACTCAAAGAGTCTCAGACAGGGAAATGTTCTCCTCCTTTTTTGAGTCTTTGTGTTTTATTTAGGCCTTCAGTTGATTGCATACTGTTTGAAAAGAGAGGTGACTTCACCTAATCTGCATATCCAGATATTAAGGTTATGCATATATACCTTTACAGACATAATCACAGACTTGAGTTCCAAGCACCAGAATTTGATAAAGTGTCAGGTAGTCATAGTAGCTAAAGGAAAGTAGTGTCAGCAGCAGAAATAATTTCAAATCATGGACATCCTTGACAATGCCATATTTGTCTGTACATTTTCTTGAGTGTTTTTGAGTTTGTGGGTTTTTTTTTTCACATCAATATTTCCTGTGTTCTGCTGACTCTCGTCTATTTTTTCATGATTACATGCCAAGTTCATAATGGCAGGAAATTGAGACCTTCCTGACCTATAACACATTTGGATATTAAATATAAATAAGTTGTAAGTAATGAAATATGAGTGTACATCTCCAGTTAATTGAAAAGTGAGTATGCGCAGCAAACACAGATTCAGAAAAATGGTGGTGGCCTCAGTGAGCTATGGTCCATAGGAACTTTGGGGACCACAAAGAGCCATTTCTACTTTGTGATAGGCTTTGTTGCCAACACCTCTGTTTCTGATGTCTTTGGTCCACTGCTGCATAAGACTTCAATGGCAAAACAGAAGAGGAGAGAATTTGTTTCAAAATAAAAGACAGTCTTCCAAGTCCCCTATTCATTAAGTCTTAAAGCAGTGGTTCCCAACCTGTGGGTTGTGACCTTTTGGGGAGATCGAAGGACCTTTTCACAGGGGTCACCTAAGACCATCGGAAAATGTAGATATACATTATGATTCATAACAGTAGTGAAATTACAGTTATGAAGTAGCAACAAAAATAATTTTATGGTTGTGGGTCACCGCAACATGAGGAACTGTATTAAAGAGTTTCAGCATTAGGAATATTGAGAACCCCTGTCTTAAAGCATCAGCTCGGGGATGGGAATTGCTTACTAATCAAATTAACTCTGTAGATACTCAAAATACATTTCTTCAGAGAAATCTAATTGTTGGAAACCTGACTACTCAAAGGCTGATGGGTTAGAGAAGGGCTCAGGAGTATCCTGAGTGTATACTCTGGTTTTGCTAGTTACTTTTGTCACCTCTGGGGCAAATTGCCGGAGAGAAACCTCAGCGAAACAAACAAACAAAAAGATTTATTTTTTAGGTCAGTGTTATGGCTAGGGAGACATTACAGCTGGGGCTCCTTCTGTGGTAGGAGCTTGATGAGGAGCCTGTTCCCTCTCCATGGGATCCAGAAGTAGGGAGAATTGGGGCCTGGAGCATCCTTTCCCACCTCCAGCCCTGCAACCCACTTCCTCTTGGTAGGCCCCCATCCTAAAAGTTTATGCTACTTACAATGACAACCACCAGCTGGGGAGCATTTGAACACTCAGGGGACATTTGGAAAAAAAAGGATAGGGGAGCCCCTGAAGCCATCTGTGTCTCATGCTTCCTAAGATTTTGTCTTTTACTTTTCTTTTGCCCCTCCTGAATTCTGTCTTCCCAACTACCTCTGTCCCCTATTTTTTTTTTTTTTCTTTAACCTGGCTCTCTTTGATTTTTCAGCTTCTGGGTTTTCTTTTCCAGGTAACCCTCACACGATTGCTCTTTGCCCGCGACATCCTTTGAAGAAGTCCTTTTTTCTTTTCCAATTCATCCTTTCCCCTGGGTGTCCCTTTCTAGCTTCCAGATGTCTGAGGAGCCTGCTCCTTCAAGCTCCCTGCCACCTCAGTCGCATCTCCTCACACGGACTTTTATCCAGATGACGGACTCTTTACTGATGCTGTGCAATGGAGCCAGGGAGGCCAGGAAAGCAAAGGAACATAAAAGCAAAACAGACAAATTAATGACAAGTTTGTTCAATTCCGGCTGTGCGTTTCAGGGGCAGAGGGGCTGGTAATAGGTCACAGCATCCAGAAATCACTTTGACAGTAGGACATCTGTCATGACTGAGGCCAGGCCCTGTCTGTGCCTGGCGCCAGGCCTGTGGCACCAATTTATATCTCCCTCTAAGGCCCCTGGCTCCTGATATCAGGACCGGCGCACTGTGCTAAGTGACAACCACAATTAATACCCCCGTTCACCTCGGATCCCAGAAATCAGACTATTGACTAAGAAAAGAGTTTTTTTCACCGAAGTGGAAAGATCAAACATAATTATACTTACGGATTATTCTGTATAAAACCTCATTGTTTGACACAGGAAGGGACTTATATGAAGTGAATGAGTGTTAACTGGATGACAACAGCTTGAGACAGAAATTAATTTCAATCTTCCCAGAAGTGCCTCTATTTATCGCTAAACTGACGAACCTCAAGGATGAGCTCTAAGCCTATGGATTGTGAATATTTTATTAGTGGATCACTGTTGCTCAGTGTGGTTCTATGTTTCTTAATCCGAAGAGAATTTTGGAGGATAAAGAAAGACTGCGGGGGAAAAAAATGAGTCTGTAAAGCCAGCATTGTATCAATGGCTGAATTCCAGGAGGACAGCGGGGAAACAGCGCTGCGCCTGCTTACAAAGTCAGATTGTTTTCCCATCGTCATTCCCTTTTACGAGAGTTGCCAATCAAATCAACGCCGTTCATTTCTAACCAGTTGGACGACCTCTAAGAGTTCCGCCTTCCTGGTACTTCCTGTCTTCTTCCCTTGCAGGCACCAACTTTGCACATCTAAGGTCGCATGGTGTGTACTGTCAACCAGCCTAAATAGCAAGATATCCCTTGGAGTTGAGAGATCGCTGAAAATACCAGCTCACAGAACGTGCTAGCACTGGGTTCATTCATGGCTACAAACCAACCAGTCAGCACATACCCACGGTGTGGTGAATCCCTTTCCAGGATCTTCAGGTTTACCTGATATTTAAAATAAAAATCCCTGAAGTCACCATGCCTGACTATTGGTCTTTTATCTCTGAAAACAGCATGAGCTTTGGTATCTGTTCCAACTCCTTCCCCATCAACTACCATTCCCTGGGCTCTCTCTGGTTTCCCAGTCAGTTGTCCCACCAGGCAGCAGCGCAATCAGTGGCTATGCAGGTACCTGGGGCTCCAGGCCTGACATCTTTATATCCTGCTCCATAAGTATCTAGGCAGGTTCAGGGCCCAGAGGCCTGGTAGAAATGGGTGGCATGCAGAAAGGAGAAAACCACCTTGCCTCATACATGGACAGAGTGGAAACCCTGGAAATTGACGGTGGGAAACGGGAGAAAGGTCCCAGAAGGCCAGAGACTGGGGGCACAGCCTCAAGACCACTGAGGACCTGAAGGTTCAGACCTTTGAGAATTGCGTGGCCAATGTTTGCATTGTCCTACAGACTGGCGATTCTCATCTTGCTGCTGCTGATGTTAAGAGTCACGTATGAGACATCTGGGCACATGTCAGTCTGTGGGGAATGGCATCTGTAGACTCAGAAAGACAACTGATGAATGCCAGTGTTACACACTGCAGCTGGAGACTTAAATCAAAATTCTCAGGGAGAAGCTACTTTTAATGAAGGAGAATCCGGACCAGGAAAGACAAAAGCCCAGAAGCCCCAATTGTCAGTTATCGGTCCAGAGTGAAAGAGGATGTTCTCCAAATTAAGGATCAAAATCTCTCAGCAAGATCATGATAGACATAAGGCCGCATATGAGCAATTGGTTCAGAAGAACCAAAAGGTACAGGCAGGCACCAGCCCCAGAAAATTGAGGAGGACCACAATTGTTGACTGAGGTTACCGTCCTGCCCAGTCCTGCAGTCATTCAGTCCCAAAGAATCACGCAGAAGTCTATATCAATGATAAACTGATTGTCCCAGTATCTAAGGCTCTTCCTAATAACTAATTCTTATAATTTATAATAGCCCATAATTTTTGTCTATATTGGCCATGTGGCTTGATACCTTTTTCAGCAAGGCAGTCTCCTTTTGCTTCCTCTGTAGCTGGGTCATGACTGGAGACTGAGCATCCCTCTTCCCAGAATTCTCATTGCCAGACCTCTACTTCCTACCTGGTTGCCTTTGCCCCGCCTATCTTGCTGCTTGGCTACTGGCCAATCAGCATTTTATTAAAAATAATACAAGTAACAGGATAAAAGACCATTGTCCCACAGCACACAATGGTCACCAATGAGTCTCCAGAGATCAGAGATTTTGTGAATAATTACAGAGCTGAGGCACACTTTTCAGGCCTTAGATTCCCTGAGAAATCTGAAGGTTAGCTTAAGCTGAGGGACACAGAAGCCAAGTACAACATACAGATGTAAAAGTTCAGAGCTGCCACAGACCTGAGCCAGCAGCTACACCAAGAACAGCAGTAAGAAGAGCTGTGGAACATGAAGGTCAAGGTGGAGGAGGTGGAGGCAGAGGTTAACACCTAAGTCTGTCTGCTGGAAGATGGAGAGGAATTCAGTCTCAAAGACTCCCTGGACAGCACCCAGCCCCATGCAAACCGTCACAGAGCATGAACGGCCAAGGGCCCTGCAAGACCCATGACACCAAACTGGCATACTGTTGAGAAGCAGGGAATTCCTGGGAACTAAGAAATCAGCGGAATTTCAGAGATAAGTGGTCAACTCTCAGTTTGCTTGAGTTCCAGTATCCACATCTCTGTTCCGGTTCTCCTTTCTCAGTAGACTGGCCATCCTGGAGAACAGTGGCTCCTCATTCTTCTGATCCATGGCTGGCAGCCCCCTCCTTGCTTTTCCATGTGTCTCTCTTTTTCCTGTGGCCAACTGATGGAATTTAACAGATGATGATTTCAATGTGTCCCTTGCAAGTTTGCTGTCACCTTTCTCTTGGCCTTGGGGAAAGGGAATCAGCTAAGATCTTGAGCTGTTTACTGCTCTGATCAAGGAGTTCAATTGCCGAATCCCTCAGAAAAATGTACTCTAAGCCCCAATGATTAATAGGGCTTAACTAAAGCTTTAATTATAAAGTTATAATGTGAGTTTGGGTCCAGGACCCCCTGCAGATTCTCAAATCCACATATGCTCTGTCTCTCTATTTAATATGACAGATCATTTGCATATAATATTTGCACACCTCGGCATGCATTTTCAGAGGTACTTTACTTGTACTTCTGAATGCAATGCAGATGTTGTATAGGAGCTATAATGTATTGTCTAGGGAAAGCTGTCTTGATAGCATCTGTTTATGTTCAGCAGAAACAAATCCTTCTATCCAAATATATTTGATCTGGGGTTACTAGAATACTGAAGATGCCAAACTCACAGATAGAGAATGGTCAACTATACATAAAGGGGTCACAATAAAGGAAAAAATTCAAGATGAGATGCTATTAGTACCCTGCAGGTCCTTGCTGTCCCTTCCTTCCACTCTTTCTCCCTTTCCCTTGCTTTTTGATTGTATCCTTTTTTCTCTTAAATAATCTCTATCACGTACCATCCACAGGGAACAATAAATCAGCCTAAGAGTGTCTCAGAATGACCTGTTCCTCTCACTGTTTGACCAAGCACCTTTTCCCTTTTTTTTAAATACAAACCTTTTTTATCAGATTTTTTCTGTACTTTACTCTTCAGCTTATCCTCAATATAGAATTCATAAGCAGTTGTGATTTTTTAAAATGTCTTTCTCTATTAAGCATGTATTAATAAATCACTACACACTATAGACTAGTGCTATGGGAACTCAACGTGTCAGACATGCTAATATTTTATAATCACAACAAGGAAGAAAAAGAGACACTAAGGATGTACTTCAGTTAGTTACTGAGGGCAGCCGAGTCCTGAGTCCTATCCCCATAACAAGAGAGAGGGGGCTCTGAGTAGTTAAAACATTTGCTGCTCTTCCCGAAGCCAAGACTCGATTCTCAGTGCCCACATATAAGCTTATAACCACCGGTAACTCGAGTTTCTAGAGATGCTATGCCTTCCTCTGCCATTTTCAGGCACCAGGCACACACACAGCACACATGTATATGCAAGCAAAATGCTAATACATATAAACTAATGATATGTTTAAAAAGAAAAAAATGAAAGTGCTAGGTGGTGGCGGCACACACCTTTAATCCCAGCACTTGGGAGACAGAGGCAGGTAAATCTCTGTGAGTTTGAGGCCAGCTTGCGCTACAGAGTGAGTTCCAGGACAGTCAGAGCTACACAGAGAAATCCTGTCTCTAAAAACAAAAGAATAAAGGAAAAAAGAAAGAAGATGAGAAGAGGGTCAAAGGTAGAAAGAGCAATAGTTCTTGGACTGGAAAAAAACAAAGATGGGGCAAATGTCTTGCAAAATACAACTGGGACACTGATTCCCTGTGTGCTATTAGGAAATTTCAGGGCATTGTGAAGGCGATAGAGGGTATTTGCATTGTGGTTATGGTATAGCAGACTGTGCAGAATTCAGCGGAGTGTTATAGAATAACAAGGAAACCACATTTTTGTGTTCTTAACGATTTTAAACAAACATAAGAATTTCTCATGGAGTTTTACTTATATATTTGTGGAACTGTCACTTTTTATGATGTTAAGTTTACATGCTTTCCTTTCATTAAACTAGGCTTTCTGGGAATGTAATCGTATCTACTATAATGTTAAAAAAAAAAATAGAAGAAGAGAAGAAAGAGAGAGAGAGAAGGGAAAGGGAGAAAAAAAGGCAAGTTCTTAAAAATATCTATATACTGTTAAATACCAAAGTACAGAAAATTCTCTCCAACAAATTCCATTCCTTCCCCTCCTCTCTCCTCTCTTCTTGGTCAGTAGAACAAAGGCCAGCAGATAGCCTCTCTATTCCGGCAGGCATTCTGCAGCTGCTTGTTTGGCTTCTTCGGATCAGGATATAAATCCAAAGCTACCTCACAGGGCTAATCCTGGACCACTGTGTGTCGGGAGGCAAAGCATCCAGTTCAACGTGCTGGGACTGGAGTAAAATAAGCTGCTGGGCTCCTGATGATGGAGGTGCCGAGCGCAGAGAGCAGGGGACAGTCGGTGTCATCTCCCCAGTGGGCAGCATCATACTCCATGAGCTTGAAGGAAGGAAATGAACTTTGTTTTCAAGACTTTTCTAATTCCAAGCCTCTTGGGCCAGCCCCATCTCCTGTTCCAGCCATTACAGACACTTCACATCTAAATATTTACAACACAGGAAGAGATAGGAGACGTTTTTTATGACCGCTGCACTCCTGTCACCGTGGCAAGGATCACTCCCAGGCCCACACTGGTGACCTGGAGAAGCAGGCATTCTTATCAGAGATAAGCGAGCAAGGGTCTGAGATAGTAAACAAAGTCAGTTGGCCGCTTTGGCTTGCCTTCAAAAAGCACAACTTCATTAACGGCTTCCTTTCCCTTTGCAGGACCAAGCACATGTCAACAAGATCACGGAAAGTGTTTCTTGGAGGAAAGGGTCTTGTTCACAGTGCTATGTCACATATACAATGATTAAAAATCGTGGACTTCCAAAACAATGGCATACAAAGGGAAATACTTAAGCAGAAAGCGGTCTATCCAAACTATGCGGAGAGTATGAGCCTACCATTCAGGTCCTAGAGTCCCAAGTGAGCAATGTTTTATATTTGCAAGGATGTTTCCATTGCTGCTATACACATATAAATCACTAGAAGTGCTCTTTAGGAACGCTTTAAGGTGTCTAGGCCTCACCTACCCAGAATCCTATGTGTTGGGCAGAGCGAAATGTTTCGGATGCAGTTGGACACCATGCCACGACTCACTCCAGTGCACTACACCATCTGGATGCTGAAGGGAGCACCGGAACCTCTTCTCAGGGTTTATATTCCCTTCTGTTCTGTCCTCCCTTACCCTCTTATAGCTCTCCACTCACTCACAGGCTCATGGATAAGACTGACTTGTGGAAATCATGTTTGAAGTCAGTGCATTATCAATTCTCTGCTGCATGTTGTGGGAGGATAAGTGTGGTGGAAGGCATGGCCTTTCACTTAAGGGGATACTGTCTTCGAAAGAATTTCTCAAATGAGGCTGTAGAGACGGCGCCACAGGCAAAGTGCCTGTCATACAAGCCCTAGGGTGCAAGTTCAAATCCCCAGCACCCACTTTATAAAAGCTTATTTGTGGTGGCGAGCGAGCATGGGTAACTCCAGCACAGGGGAGCAGAGGCAGGTGAGCCCCAGATGCATTCTAGATAAAACAGAGCGCTCCAGGTTCAGTGAGAGACCCTGTCACCCACGAAAATACGGTGGACAGCAATAGAGAAAGATACCTGATATTTACTTCTGGCCGTATCCATAGACATCACATGCACACATACAATTTTTAAAGTAGTCAAATAAAACTCAAGTATATGCTAATTGAAAACTTAACGCATACAGAAGAAGAAGCATTAAAAGGCAAACGTTTCCTTTAACTTTCAGCTGACCTGTCCTCTCCTCTAAGGAACTCATTGCAAACTGTTAGATGTGTGTCTGTCTGCTTTTTCTGTACAGTTACATATGTAGCTGTGTCTGTGCATGCATGAACATGTGGTTTTCAACTTTCTGATTGTGGAAAGCTCTATTCATGAAAGGATTGAGGCATTTTGATCCTCCAGACAGATGCAAGAGAACGCTGTCAGCACACAAATAATCAAATTGAAGTTGCAGACAGCTCGGGGTGACTAAGGCTGAGTGCAGCTGATCTTTTTCGACCTGAAGACTTTCCAAGCTTTGTTTGCCTTCTCAAGTACACCTTAGTTAGTAAGTGAGGCTCCTGAGGTGTATAAAAAGCATCCGTGAGGATGCTAAGGGAACAGGAAAGAATGGCAGTCACATCCTGCAAACTCGTGAACACTGTTAGAGTCTTCATAGAAGCACAAGGTGCTAAACGAACTCACCTCCTCCAGAGTTCTGGGTGACAGAGAATCTGTTTCCGTGAGAAGGCCAGAGTAGAGGGCGCAATGGCGGATGGTGTGTATGCTCACGTGAAACGTATATTACTCGCCCTGCTTTCTCTCCTCGCCAGCCCTGCAATCCAGCTATGGCTCTTGGGAAGGTCCCCAAGCCTGCTAACTGCTGAACGTCATCATCGTCAGGAGCGGTAATTCTCAGCTGTCCATTTCCTCCTTCTGCAGTGCAGCCGCTCTCTCCTCTTTACACCAACGAGACTGAGTCTTCATTCGGCTTTAATCGATGCCGTGTAACATCCGCACCCTAGAACCTAGCATGCTTTTATGCTTGGTCTTTATTCTCTATCTGATAAAGCTGATAAAATCCAGATCTCAGTAATGTCACCCAAATCTCCTCTTCTGCCCCGTTTCATATGGAGTCTCTCTCGCAGTTCACACACACATGGTGCCTTTCAAGCCAGCCTGCGACCTTCTTCCCTCATGTCTTAGTCACGTGACATAGGAAGAACGCAATATGCCAATTGTCTGAATTGGAGACTACATCACTATTCCTCACTCCTTCTCTTGCCTCATCCTGAGCATCAGGCAATCGTGAAGCCCTAAGGAATACCCTTAGAACACATTTACCTGCTCTGCTACCTCCTTGGCTTCCGTCACTGTTACTGTGATCTTCATTCTTTCCACCTGGACCAGATGGAAGGATTCCCAAGCTAGCATCCTGATGAAATGTCTCTTCTCTATTAATCCCTAACACTTGCTCTAAGAATGTTCATGTTTCTGAAAACACACTCCCTCACTTCCCCTACACACTTACCTCCTGCTTAATAATCTTAGGTGATTTTTCTATAACCTATTTAGGACAAACTCAATGTCATTAAGATACTTTCTACCTCAGCCCCAACCTCCATCTCTAGCTATTTCTTATCATAAACAAGAACACTTCCCCTGAGACACAAGGGTCCTTCTCATCCATGTTTTAAAGTTGTTCTTAGAGTTATTTTATTTTCCATATGGTGTTTTGCTTGTTCGTACGTATGTATGTATGTATGTGTACGACATTCAGGCCTGGTGCCACACAGTTAAGAAAAGGGCATCGGATCCTTGGAATCAGATGTTTGCAAACTGCCATGTGGGTGCTGGGAATGAAACTCAGCTCTACTGTAAGAGGAACAAGCGCTTTTCACCACTGAGCCATCTCTCCAGTCCCTCATCTTTGGACAGTTCAGCTTCCTCAGTCAGAAATGCCTCCCATCTGGTGTTAACTCCTTCAGCATGTAGGACAAAAGTTTGCTGTAGGAATTCCTACCACCAGTAGACTTTAAATTACCTGCCCACTTGGGCATGGTCTCTTATACTATATATGCCTATGAAAAGCACACATCTGGCCTCTTTTTTGGCTGTGGTATTTGGTTGCTCTTCCCCGTTCCAGCAGAGGATTGTGATCTGTGAGTCCACCCCTAAATAAATAGTGCTCTATTATACTCAATTCTGAGCTAGTGTGGAATTTCTTTTAAGCGTCCTTCTTCAAAAGCTTTCCCCTCTGTTCATCCATGCCTACTCATGCCTCCCTACAAGCTCCTCAAAGACAGCCCCAGCCTTCATGTTCTCACGATGCAGCGCCCTTGTTCTTGGATTCATTCACACCTCCCTTAGCCAACAAGTAAGAGGGATGGATGGACAATAATACAGAGCAGCAGTGCGCCATGTAATCATTTCTAATCCTCGATCATCCTAGTGGACCGCTAACGAGGAACCCTGCATCATCTGTCAAATGCCATGCACGCCTTTGTCTACTCAAGGTTTCGGTCACCTACTAAAGCGATGACATGTCATCGGGACAAATGATAGCCCTGTCTGTAGAGATGATCTTTATCTTCCTTCTTACTCAACTAGCTGCTACAAAGTCACAGTTTAGAACAGCACGGCCTCCTAATCCTATCTTTTGGAATCATTAATTCTTTTATTTTTCTATATATTCCACGATTACTAAGTGGACAGGATGTTGGACAAGACAAAAAATAGTAATAACCCCTATTCATTAATTTTAAGTGAAAAAAAAAACAGCTAATAGGCAAATACAGAAGAATATCATATTTCAAGAAGTGGTGAGTGTTAGAGGTGACAATAGGGACAACAAACAGGGACAGAGGAATAAAAACCCTTAGCATGTGCAGTGTAGGGTAAGTTCAAAGGGACTATTTTAGGGTAGTGTGATTCTGGATGCTTTTGTGCATCCAAGACAAGAAGAGCACAGAATCTACTGGGTTGCTTTTTAAAATGGGGGGTGCATGGGTATGTTGTGTGAAGTCTTACTCTTTCGGCTTTTTGAAGGGCTCACGACCCAGCTCCCAAATAAATCACACATGGAGGCTTATTCTTAGTTATGAATGCCTGGCTTTAGCTTGGCTTGTTTCTAGCCAGCTTTCCTTAACTTAAATTATCCCCACTACCTTCTGCCTCTGGGCTTTTATCTTTCTCTATTTCTGGATACCTTTCTTCTTTCTCTGTGGCTTGCTGTGTAGCTGGATGGCTGGCCCCTGAGGTTCTCCTCTCCTTGTTCTCTTGCTGCTTGGTCTCAGTTCTCTTATTTACACTCTCTGCCTGCCAGCCCTGCCTATCCTTACTCCTGCCTCACTATTGGCTGTTCATCTCTTTATTAGGACCATCAGGTATTTTAGACAGGCACAGCTTCACAGAGTTAAACAAATGCAGCAAAACCAAAAGTCACACACCTGAACATAATGGTTAGGAATCAAGAGGCTTCAGAAGGAGTCTGAATGAAAAGAAATATCACCCACCGGGGAATGCAGTTTTGGGTTTACGCTCCTCATGGGAAAACTGTGCATGGTTATAAGAAATACAAAGCTTAGGACTTTAAAGGAATGGAAAGCTTGAAGCCTTGGAACTCGTGGGTTAGAGAAGAGGCCAGGCATATTATTTGGGACAGGTGTAGGCTGGTACCCAGCCAAACTGAGGTGGTGTGGAATGGCAGAATGGGAAATTAAATGGGCTATACGTTTGGGCAGAGCGACTCTAAATAAATATTTTAAGGTTTTATTAATCTTATTTTATTCTACCCACAGAAATTAATTATGAACCTGTGCCAATTCTCTGCCTTCCAATGTTTTTAAATAATTAATTTTCTATATACATCATCTACAAAATTATGTCAGCAATTTCTATGGTATAAGGCTGTCATACATCTTCAGACTTTCACCCTACAGGTTATAGAAAATCAATTAAGGTTATTAGTCAGGAAGTAGCATAACACAATTTTTCAGAAACAAGAAATTTTAGTGAAAAATGTTTGGGATTGGGGGAGGAAAAAGAAAAAGACATCATGTAGCAATACTGGTATAAGGGACATTAATCTCTTCCAAATGAAAATGATTTTTTCCCAGATACATTTTTTAGAATCCTCGAATTATACCATTGAGAAAATATTTTTACCGTTATTTAGGATATATATTTTATTTGGAAATAAAATTATCAAAAATAAGAATGACGTGAAAAATTCATATTTCAACACTAAAACCTCCCCACCCTAGCCTGTGAATTGAAGAATATCCTTAAGACAGCATTTTTGTGAATGAGGCCATGAAGTGATGGGTTGTCTTAAATAAAGCAGAGCATTTTGGGATGGGAAAGAGGAAGAGAGAGCAGAGGAAGATAGCCCAAGGTGAATTGCCTCATTCTGGAGCTGGTTGGAGCAGAGGACTCATTTGCTTCCACTGTTAGAAGCACTCCCATCAGTGATGACCACTCCCTGCTCCATACTTGTCAGGTTATAGGTTTGAGAATAAGGGCTCATCAAAGGGAAGAGCTGGGTACCAGAGGACACGGACCCGAGAATGTCTCTTCAGGAGAATGAAAATATAAGAAGATCCTTGGGTCTTTGGCTCCCACTCTAGTAGGCGCTCCTATTATATATATCTAGTATGCCTTCCCTCTCTCTGATTTCTCTCACAGAGATTGGTTCTAGAACCTCACAGAAAAAAAAAACTGGGAAAAGATTACAAGTGGGACAATGATGGGCATTGCCACTTTGTTTTTGCTTTTTGAGTGTTTGTTCATTTACTCAACTGCTTTTGTTTTGTGTGCCATTCTCCCAGGAATTGCTCCCAGGGCCTCCTGCTTGCTAGGAAAGGACTCTCCCATCCCTAGATTAGTTGCCATATTATTTCCTCCTACTTTGCCTGGTGTAAAACCACCTCTCACCTGTCTCTTGTCTAAGTCTCCCATCCCAGGCATTGAGCTCTTTAAAATACAATGCTGTAGATTCTGGCGGTAGCTGGCTCACACTGGCTTACTGAAATATAGTATGATTTCCAGTTTAGTATTAGTATGGAATTCCTGGGCATACATACCAATGAGTTTCTATTTCTTGAGCCTTCTCTTGAGCTCTTTAGTTCTTTTTGTTTGTTTTGTCCAACTCTAATGTGTTAGTTTTTGTTTTACCTTGCCTGCTTCAGGCACCTGATTGGTCTACCAAAAAGCTGAACAGCCAATAGATAGGTATAAGAAAGGATAGGCAGGGCTGGTGGGCAGAGAGCATAAATAGGAGGAGAAATCTAGGCTCAAGGGTGGGGTGTGAGGAGAATGAGAGAGAAAGAGAATGAGGGACAAGCCTGGGGCAAGAAGCCAGGCAGATGCCAGCCAGCCAGACATAGAGAAGCAGTGAAAACAAGATATACAGAAGTAAGAAAGGTAATAAGCCCTGAGGCAAAAGGTAGATAAAGAGAAAGAGGTTGATTTAAGTTAAAAGAGCTAGCCAGAATTGTGCCTAAACTAGGCTGAACATTCAAAACCAATAAGTCTCTTTGTCATGATTTGGGAGCTGGTCAATGCCCCAAAAGAAAAAGCCTGGTACATATTCTATTCTATTTTATTATTACCGTTTAAAAGTCTGTTTGCTAATGAGAGACAAAGAAGAGATGGATCCAGATGGGAGGGGAGGTGGGGAGAAACTGGAAAGAGTACAGGAAAGGGAGACAGTAATCAGGATATACTTACTATGTGAGAAGAAAATTTAAATCCTTACAGATTTGGAGGAAGTTCCATTTGGAGATAAAGATGTATAGAATGCAGTGAAGGAGAAGATGAATTCATAGTTTTACTTGCCTTTATATTAAAAAATAGTATAACCAAATAAGTAAGGATTTAAATTCCTTAGAAATTGTGCTGAAAAATAAGTTGTAACTAAAGGGCTTTGAAAGAAACACACTAATAACCAGAATAGTATTTAACATAATGCAAATGTAACTAAGATGGAGTTAGTTGATTGACACAAAATAGACTAGGAGAACTTTCAAAGAAAAAAGACAAAGATAAAAACCAGGAGAGAAAAAGTGGCAGTGAAAAATTAGAAATTAAATACATACAAACTCAGAACACTGGAATGCTATACACTTGTGTTAATTGAAATACGTCAGACAAAGAAAGACAACTGATATGTGTTCTCTTTCCTATGTGGAAGTTAAGAAAGTTGATCTGCATAGAAACTAGTCTTTAGCACATGTGAGAAACTGGAGAGGAGGGAGGAGACTAGAAATTGGCAAAGTATAAAATAAAAGCGTTTCCCATCACAAAACGTTAAATATGAGGGAGAGAAGTTGTTGCATGAATTCTAATTGGTCTTAATAATATAAACCTGGAGCCGGATATCAGGTAAAAATGCTGAAAGTTCAGAGAGAGAAAGGAACAAGCCACAGCCAACTCTTACCTTGCTAACTCCTCAGCCAAAAAGAACCGGCCTCATGTCTCCTCCTGCCTTTTATTCCTCTCTCCACCCAGCCATTTCACTTCCTGTCTGTCTATACAGACCTCCAGACCTCTGTGGTTAACTAGTGGCTAGCTCCACCCTCTGATCTTCAGGCAAGCTTTATTTGTTAGAGTACAAACAAGATATCACCACAAGAAGTTATTATTTTTTAATGTTTTGTGCTTTCCAGGTTTTTTTTTTTAATTTCCATTTGTGCCTCTCTTGTACTCCTATTTAAAGGATTCTGGCTTCATGTGCTTGGTGTACTTCTTTGAAATGCAATTCCAAAAGTGATTCAAGATTAGAAGTTTTATTGAGAAACCAGCCCTAAGTTTAAATATCATTTTGCTTATACTTGACCTCAATTTTCTTTTGTCAAAATAAAAACAAGTCTGCTGTGGGAGGTGAGAGCATGCAAGGCTGAATTTTCAGGTCTTGGGAGAGTTTTGCTCTCATCAATGTTAAGGCATGGCCTTTTGTGCACTCCAGTGTTCTGAACCACACATCACCTGTGTGTGAACAAGAGCAAGCAGGAGAAACAGTAAAGACTTCTTTGACGAAAAGAAACAATGTTTTTATATTTGAATTTTTTTTAAAAAAAATTATTTATTATGTATATAGCATTCTGCCTGCAGGTCAGAAAAGGGCACCAGATCTCATTACAGATGGTTATAATCCACCATGTGGTTGCTGGGAACTGAACTCAGGACCTCTGGAAGAGCAGCCAGTGCACTTAACCACTGAGCCATCTCTCCAGCCCTATATTTGAATTTTTATATTTGCATAGATATGTTCATTTATATCTGTATGTCAATCAAGAAAAAGATTGAACTGTATTGATAAGCTGTGTGTCCCTGGATAAATTTCCTAATCTCAGCTATGCTTCCCTCATCTATAAACTGAGCTAATGAAATATTATCTTCAAAGGACTTTGCAGGTGATTGAAAAGGAAAACACGTGCAAAACTCTCAGCAAAGTAGATAGCATATGTCAGAACTCAGTATAAGTTAGCACTATATACATATATCACCATCAAACTCAGACCCTGGCTCTCTCATGTGCAGAGACTGTGGTTTCCTCAGAGTCTTACATGCTTGGTAGTATAGGCTTATAATAGGCACCATGGACTGAATTAAAACAGATCAATAGTACATGACAGTTTCTCTATATTTCTGTCAATGTTTTAAAGTATTTTAATACTGTTAGCAAAACTTCAAAGCCGATATATTTTACTTGTGAAAGTAAAAAAGTATATTTTACTTGTGAAAACAAATATTGCAGAACCAAGGCTTTTAAGCAATGTACGAACAGAAACAATCTACTGTTAAAAATAGGTATTTCAAAATATTTTAGTAATATTCATAATCCATTTGCTCTGCTGCTCAAAATATTTCAGTTTTCCCCTTAGCTGTTTAGAGTTGGAAATTCTGATTTGTGGTCTTAGGAGCTCATTCATAATTTTTTATTTTCCAGAGATAGCAAAACATTTGGTGAATTTTCAACTCTCAAGGGTTGGAAATGAGTTCAAAGCTCAAAACCAGTAGTAGTACAATTTACTCATTGTTGTTTTCTCTGATCTAAACTCTATCCCCAGCTACCCCTGTCTCTCTCTAAGACACTGAAAGCGAAGACTACCATATATCATGGCTCATAACAGAAAAGCACATCTTGGTTGCTTCTCTCCTGTTCTTAGAGGCTTAGTCTAGCAAGGATGACAGACCAACAGGACAGCAAGAATTTAGTGTAATTTGGACAGAAGTTAGGAATTCATGGGTGTGTTGTTTTGTTGTTCTTGTGCGTGCACATGCTTGACTACGTTGGTGTGGTGTACGTGCCTCTGTGTGTATGGGTGCAGCATGATGGCCATTACGTGCAGAGGTCAGAAGAAGCTGGGCTATGTCCTACTCAATGAGTCTTCTTCCCTGGAGACAGGGTCTCTCACTGGACCTGGTAGTTAGCAAGGCCCGGTGATGATCTTCTTGGCTCTGGCCCCAGTGATGGGTTTATAGTTGCATGCAGCCACACCTAGTTAGAGATTTGAACACAGATCCTCATATTTGTAGGGCAAGCATTCTTATCCCCTGGGGAGAACTTAGCAATTCAGATTTTTTTGTTCCTTAATTATTTTTATTTATTTATTAAAGATTTCTGTCTCTTCCTCACTGCCGCCTCCCCTTTCCCTCCCCCTTCCCCAATCAAGTCCCCCTCCCTCGTCAGCCCAAAGAGCAATCAGGGTTCCCTGCCCTGTGGGAAGTCCAAGGACCACCCACCTCCATCCAGGTCTAGTAAGGTGAGCATCCAAACTGCCTAGGCTCCCACAAAGCCAATACGTGCAGTAGGATCAAAAACCCATTGCCATTGTTCTTGAGGTCTCAGTAGTCCTTTTTGTCCGCTATGTTCAGTGAGACCTGTTTTAACCCAGGCTTTTTCAGACCCAGGCCAGCTGGCCTTGGTGAGTTCCCAATAGAACATCCCCATTGTCTCAGTGTGTGGGTGCACCCCTAGCGGTCCTGGGTTCCTTGCTCGTGCTCTCTCTCCTTCTGCTCCTGATTTGGACCTTGAGATTTCAGTCCGGTGCTCCAATGTGGGTCTCTGTCTCTGTCTCCTTTCATCGCCTGATGAAGGTTAATATTCA